>NC_081417.1:19584525-19884525 GCF_949786415.1 Peromyscus eremicus
AACTGTCAGGCTTTCTTTTACAACTCACAAAGGGCGTGGTTAAAGGAGGAGATGAACTGAGAGCTAATATCAGTATATCAAGAAGGGAATTTATAGTCTACATTCCCAGGAGTGGTTAGGTAAGAAGTTAGGAGTCTGTAATGTTAGTAAGGCTGTATAACAAAGGAGGGTCTCAGCTTGAATTGCACAAGAAATAAAGCTATCTGCCTGACCTAGGAGACAGGCATTGTTTCCAAAAGGGGATTACTTTAATTCAAGAGATCATTGGGCCTTGTAAGCTTCATAGGTATTTTAGATAAATACACTGGTAGGAGTTCTTGGAAGCACACAAGAAAATCATTGTAGGATCCAACTAATATATATATATATATATATTAGTTGCAAGCCATGGACTTGACCTTTGGAGAAGTCCTTGACTTTTCCGAGTAGTAGCTTTTGTGATAGTAGCTGAATTCCATTACATTGCCCTGCGGCTTGCAACAATAGTCTTTGGCTCTCATGGGAGCTTTGTCTGGCATAACTTCATTTAAACTATGTATATATGTACACACATACATACACATACACACACACACACACATACACATACACACACACATACACACACACACATACACACACACACACACATATACACACACACACACACACACACACTATGTATATTAAGCTTATAAAATAGTTTCTTGTGGCCCTTTCAAATATCCTTAGTACTATTTATCTTTCCTTCCATATTTCCTTTCCACCTCCCCCTTTTTCTTCCTTCTCCCAGTATAGCCCCTGTTCTACTGTCTCCCTCTCTCCAGCTCCATTTCCCTTTGCTTATCGTGGTCCTTTCCTACTTTCCTGGCTTCTATGATTATTTCAGATTATATACTTAAGTCTAAAGAGTCAGAGATTGGATTCACAAATAAGAGAGAATATGCAGCATTTGTCTTTCTGGCCCTACTTATAATATTTCCAACTCCTTGCTTTTACATGCAAGTTCTATAATTTTGTCTTTACAGCTGAATAGAATTTTCACTCCAGGAATTCTTGCATCTAATTATGCAAAAAATAGACACCAGTATAATGTTCTTAAAATATACTAAAGTACATTAATTATATGATCCAGTAATCCACTAAATGGACACATAATCAAAGGAAATGGAATCAGTATGTCAAGGGAAGACATATCTGCACTCTGATTTTTTTGAAGCATGATTCACAATAACTAAGGGATGTCATCAACCTTAGTGTCTTTCAAAGGGTCAAAAATTCTTAAAAAGTGGCCTATATTCACAATGGAATATGATTTAACCTTAAAAATAAGTAAGCTTTGTTTTTTGTTTTAATGATAAAATTGCATGGATCTGGAGGACATTCAATTAAATGAAGTAATTATGGCATAGAAAGGCAAATACTCCATTGTCTCACTTTTAAGATTTATTTATTTTATTTTACGTGCACAGGGTATTTTGGATACATGTATTTCTGTGCACCATATGCACGCAGTGGTACAGATTAGGAGAGAGGATCAGATTTCTTGGACCTGAAGTTACAGATAGATGCTAGCCACCATGTGAGTGCTGGGAAATGAACATAAGTCTTCTTCCAAAGCAACAATGCTCTTACCCACTGAGCCATTCCTCCAACCCTATGGTCTCACTTTATTTATTTTAAAACAGTGACATTTCAGAAATGCAGATTAAGTAGTGTTTCTGAAGGCCTAGAAATAAATGGGATTGGAGAGAGGTTAGTTCAGGGTGATACTATATCAAGTAAGTAGGAAGAATAAGCTCAAGAAATCTGTTCTGTATTTTGTTTGTATTGTATACATGTTGGTATTATGGTTGATAACAATGAACCACATACTTGAACATTACTGGCAGGGTAGGTAGACTTTAAATTTTCTCACCACAATAGATGATAAATATTCCAGGTAACAGATGCTATGCTATGCTAATTGTTTTGATTTAGTCATCCCATAGCTCACATAGAAATCAATGTTTTATCTAATGTAGGTACATACAACTTTTAAATGAAAAAACTTTCTGTTTTATTTTATTCATTATTACTTTGAGTCTTGGTTCTCTAATATCCTACTTTAATCTTCCACAAATAATCAAGATTTTTTTGTAAATAGAAGTGATTATATAAACTAGAACTCTCAAAGGTGCAAGGAAGCTAGGAGTGGGTAAATTACCACACACATATTAAGCATTTGGAATATTTGTATTTATTTTTGTAATGAGGAAGGTAACTCATAACAATTTTTTTTTGTCAGAAAATCAACACAGTAGTAGTGAAATTGTATAAAATTTAATTTAGACAGACTTGAGTTTAATTTTTTTCTGGTACACAGTAGAAAGTGATTAGAATAGATTTAAGTTAACATAATAACTGCTGTACTTTGAGTCACTTAGACTTATACTAAGCTTTGAATCAATTGTCACAGTGCAGGGATCATAATAAGTTCTCAAGATGTCCTAACACCATTAATACATTCTCAATATATGTATCATAACAAATTGTTACAGTGATCAATGGTAATGTTTTAAAGCTATCCTTCTCCAGGTAAAGGAGAAGAGTTCTAAACACTTCATCTATTCATTCTGCAGGCATTTTCTGTTTTGCGTTAGATTTTCTTTTCCTGGATAATTCTTATTTTATCACTCAAGATTCATTCCACATATGTACTCTAGGAAGATGAAGGATAAGAGTATTCATTATGCTTTAAGTAACTTCAAATTATCCAACTTCTTAAGAAACAAGAGTTTGAGGTCATTATACTGCTGATTTCAAGACATATCTGACTATACCCATGGTGTTAAGAAGGGCTGGCATCATGACCACTAGTACCATGGATGTTTCAGCTTCTCCACATCTCTAAACATTGAAATACAGACACACACATGGATTCCAGGTGCTTCAAATTACTCCATTTTAAAAGAGTCTACAATTTCTTGACATTTTCCAAATTTAGTAAGCATTAACATCATGGAAAGGCCCCAGATTACATTGACTATATACACAAATAATGAGTTTGATGAAACAGCTTTGATGTTCTAGTTCCTATAATATTTAGGGATAGAATCAACATAATATTGTAAAACTGTATGCCATGTGCAAACTTACTAGCATGTAAAACATCCCTATGATATTCTTAAAGTGCCTAAACTAAGCATACAGACACAGCAAGTTATAAGAAGGTTATGATGCAGGTGAATTCACACATGGTGTTTGCTAATGTGAAATGATATGAGCAATTCAGAAAGTGGGTAGACAGTATCGTCTAATGTTAATCATCCACTTAGCAAAAAACCCAGGCATTTCATTTACCTGTATTTACTCTAGACACTTAATTTTACACAGATGCTCTAGTATTATCATCCCAACCAGGTAAATCATCCCAGATGTCTATCAACAACAGAAAGTATAAACACATTGTAGAATATCAAATAACTATAATAGCCAACATTTAAAAGGAATATATTATTACTATGAGCAATCAGATTGAGAGTTCTCAAAGTTCACACTACATACTGAATTGCTAATATACTGTTGTAATCTGGAATGTAAACAAACCTTGAGAGCGACACCTTGGTGATTGCTTTTCAGAAATGTCTCAAGGGTGGATGGCAGCTTCAACTTTTGTATCTTTCATATACAAAACATTCTAAGTTTGGTTGGAAATCCTTTGACTCAGAAGACTTAGGTGATACAGAAATGGGAAATTTTCACAAATATACCTAGTTAATGATTTTTCAACATAAAGTTGATTTAAGAATGCGTAAATGATTGCTCTCAATTATCATATTCTTAGTTCAACTTCCCCCCCTCTCCATATCTACAACTTAACCAGATCAACTTGAGTTCATGCCAGATGTCCGTGTTTCATATTCAGGCTGTTCACATTGTCTAATTGCATTTCCAAGTGTTTTGAAATGAACTATTCATCACTTTATATGAAATTGGATTATTATAATTTTGCATGTTTTGGATCAGTTACTAATTTTGGAAAGTAATCCTCTATCCAATTTAGGGCATAATTGTTTCCAGAATGTTAAAATATCTCATCATGGATTAATATGGGATAATATCTCCTTACTTTTTCTTATTGCCTTTTATGTAGAAAGTTATGCCTGGCATAAAGCAGCACCATTAAACATCAGAAAACATTGCAACATTATTTCTCCTGAACTTTTTTATTTAGCCAATCTCCCAGCTGATATTCATTCAATATGCCAAAATAACTAGGTAGATTTTTTTTAGGCTGAGACTTGTTAAGAACATTTACTCGACCCTTGGAGACTGTAACTGCTCCCTGAGACAGAGCCCTCCCCAGCACCGATTGGACTAAGAGGTGAGTCTTTGTCCTCACAGCCAAACACCCCAGCCTCTAGGCTCTAGGCCCAGGGGCTCAACCCTGTGCCCCCACACCCATTGCAGTTCCAGTTTCAGGCCAGTAGGCAGAACCCTGCAGACAGGTTGGACTACCAGCAACCCCCACCAGGTCCTGTAAACCTCAAGCCCCCCTCCCCTAAACCCCACCTTCCCTCAGAGACTACAACTGCGCACTGAGACAGAGCCCCCCAGCATCAATTGGGCTAAGAGGTGAGTCTTTGTCCTCATAGCTGAATACCCCAGCCTCAAAGCTATAGGCCCAGGGGCACAACCCTGCACCCCCAACACCACCATCTATTGAAGTTCCAGTTTCAGGCCAGTAGGCAGGTCTCCTGTGGACAGGTTGGATTACCACCATCCCCCACAAGATCCTGTAACTCTCAAGGCCCACTTCTTCCAAACCCCATCCTCCCTTGGAGAGTGCAACTGCTCCCTGAGACAGAGCCTGCCAGCACAAATTGGACTGAGACACAGAGTCCATCAGCACTGCTTGGACCAAAGGCCTAATTAGACCAAGAGCTTCCATTGGACCAAGAGTTTCGATCAGACCAAGAGAGGCTCCCTCAGACACAGACACCACTTGCATTGAGTGGAGGAAGAGATGGGCAGACGCTAGTGCAAAAATACATTCAACAACACAAAGACAAATGTGACTCTATCAGAACCTAGTGGTTCTACTTAAGCATGACCTGAATATCCCAATGCAGAAGAAACAGAAGAAAGTGACCTCAAAAATGACTTTAAGATGATGATAGAGGCCTTTAAAGAGGAAGTGAAAAAATCCCTTAAAGAAATTGAAGAAAAGACAAACAAATAATTGGAAGAAATTAATAAAGAAATTGAGGGTAAGACAAGCCAAAAATTGGAAGAAATCAATAAATCCCTTAAAGAAAGCCAAGAAAAGCAATTAAACAGGTAAAGGAAACAGTCCAAGATTTGATAACTGAAATGGAGGCAATAAAGAAGACACAAACTGAGGGAATGCTGGAAATGGAAAATCTGAGTAAATGAACAGGAACTACAGATGCAAGCATAGCCAACAGAATGCAAGAGATGGGAGAGATAATCTCTGGCATTGAAGATATGATAGAGGAAATAGATTCTTCAGTCAAAAACAAAACAAACCAAAACAAGAACAAAAACAAAAAAAACACTAAAGCCAAAAAGGTCATAACACAAAACATGCAGGAAATTTGGAACACCATGAAAAGATCAAACCTAACAATAATAGGGATCAAAGAAGGAGAAGTATACCAACTTAAAGGCACAGAAAATATATTCAACAAAATCATAGAAGAAAACTTTCCCAAACTAATGAAGGAAATGCCTGTGAAGATACAAGAAGCTTATAGAACACCAAATAGACTGGATACAAAAAAAAGTCCCCTCACCACATAATAATCAAACCACTAAAAATGCAGAATAAAGAAAAAAATATTAAGAGCTGAAAGGAAAGAGGCCAAGTAACATATAAAGGCAGAGCCATCAGAATAACACCTGATTTCTCAATGGAGACTCTGAATTCCAGAAGGTCCTGGAAAGATATTATGCAGAAACTAAGAGACCATGTGTGCCAACCCAGACTATTATATACAACAAAACTCTCAATCATCATAGATGGAGTAAACAAAATATTTCATGACAAAACCAGATTTAAACAATACCTATCCACAAATCCAGGCCGATAGAAAGCATTAGAAGGAAAAATCCAACGTAAGGAAATTATATATACCCATGAAAACACAGGCAATAGATAATCCCACACAAATAAATACTAAAGAAGAGAAATACACAACACCACCACCAAAAAATAACATGAATTAACAATCACTGGTCATTAATATTCCTTAATATCAATGGTCTCAATTTGCCTATAAAACAACACAGGCTAACAGAATGGATATGAAAACAGGATCCGTTCTTCTGCTGCATACAAGAAACACATCAGAACTTCAAAGGCAGACACTACCTAGGAGTAAAAGGCTTTCCAATCAAATGAACTTAAGAAGCAAGCTGGTGTAGCTATCCTAATATCTAATAAAGTAAAATAGACTTCAAATTAAAATCAATCAAAAGATATCAGGAAGGATATTACTTATTTATCACAGGGAAAATCCACCAAGTGAAGTATCAATTCTGAACATTTATGCCCCCAAACACAAGGGCACCCACATTTGTAAAAGAAATATTACTATAGCTTAAATAGCATACCAAACCCCACACAATAGTGGTGGGAAAATTCAACAACCCCCTCTCACCACAGGATAGATCTGCCAGACTGAAACTTAACAGAGAAATAAGGGACCTAACAGAAGTTATGACTCAATGGACTTAATAGAGATCTACAGAACATTCCACTCGGACACAAAAGAATATACCTTCTTCTCAGCACCCCATGGGAGTTTCTCTAAAATTGGCTACGTGCTCAATCACAAAGCAAATCTCAACAGATAAAAAAAAATGGAATAACCTCCTGTATTTTATAGGACCACTATGGCTTAAAGTTAGATTTCAACAACAACAAAAATTACAGAAAGCTTAATCTCATGGTAACTGAATAATGCCCACATGAGTCACCAATGGGTCAAAGAAGAAAGAAAGAAATTAAAGATTTCCTAGAATTCAAACTAATGGGACACTATGAAAACAGTGCTAAGAGGAAAATTCATAGAACTAAATGCCCACGTAAGGAAAATGGGGAAATCTCACACTAGCGACTAAACAGCACACCTGGAAGCTATAAAGCAAAAAAAGCAAACTCTCCCAGGAGGAATAGACACCAGGAAATAATCAAATTGAGGACTGAGATCAATGAAATAGAAATGAAGAGAACAATACAAAGAATCAGTGAAACAAAGAGTTGGTTCTTTGAAAAAATCAACAAGATAGACAAGCTCTTATCCAAATTAACCAAAAGGCAGAGAGAAAGAGAGAACATCCAAATTAACAAAATCAGAAACAAAAAGGGAGATATAACAACAGATAATGAGGAAATCCAGAGAATCATCAGGTCATACTTCAAAAATCTGTACTCCACTAAATTGAAAAATCTGAAAGAAATGCACAATTTTTGGATAGGTACTGCATACCAAAGTTAAATCAAGACCAGATAAACAACTTAAATAGACCAATAAACCCTAAAGAAATAGAAGCAGTCATCAAAACTCTCTCAACCAAAAAAAAAATAAAATAAAAAAAAATAAAAAAAAGAAGCCCAGGACCATATAGTTTCAGCACAGAATTCTACCAGATTTTCAAAGAAGAGCTAATTTCAATACTCTTCAAATTGTTCCACACAGTAGAAACAGAAGGAACATTACCAAACTCTTTTTATGAGGCTACAGTTACCCTGATACCCAAACCACACAAAGATGCAACAAAGAAAGAGAATAACAGACTAATCTCCCTCATGAATATTGATGAAAAAATACTCAATAAAATAGTGGCAAACTGAATCCAAGAACAAATAAAAAAAATTATCCACCATGACCAAGTAGGCTTCATCCCAGGGATGCAAGGACAGTTCAACACATGAAAATCTGTCAATGTAATACACTATATAAACAAACTGAAAAAAAAACCCCACATGTTCATTTCATTAGATGCTGAAACACCTTTGACAAAATCCAACACCCCTTCATGAAAAAGGTCTTGGAGAGATCAGGAATACAAGGAACATACCTAAACATAATAAGGGCAATTTACAGCAAGCCAACAGCCAACATAAAATTAAATTGAGCCACTCAAAGTAATTCCACTAAAATCAGGAACAAGACAAGGCTGTCCACTCTCCCCATATTTATTCAGTATAGTACTTAAAGTTCTAGCTAGAGCAATACAAAAATAAAGGGAGATCAAAGGGCTAGAAATTAGACAGGAAGATGTCAAGCTTTCACTATTTGCAGATGGTATGATAGTATACGTAAGTGACCCCCAAAATTCCAGAACTCCTACAGCTGATAAACTTCTTCAGTAAGGTGGCAGGATACAAGATTAACTCAAAAAAATCAGTAGCCCTCCTATATACAAATGATGAGTGGGCTGAGAAAGAAATCCGAGAAACATCACCCTTTACAATAGCCACAAATAATATAAAATACCTTGGAGTAACTCTAACTAAGCAAGTGAAAGACCTATATAATAAGAACTTTAAGTCTCTGAAGAAAGAAATTGAAGAAGATATCAGAAAATGGAAAGATCTCCCATGTTCATGGATAGGTAGGATTAACGTAGTTAAAATGGCAATCTTACCAAAAGCAATCTACAGATTCAATGCAATCCCCATCAAAATCCCAAAACAGTTCTTCACAGACTTGGAAAGAGCAATACTCAACTTCATATGAGAAAACAAAATACCCAGAATAACTAAAAGAATCCTGTACAATAAAGCAACCTCTGGAGGCCATCCTTGACTTCAAGCTATACTATAGAGCTATAGTAATAAAAACAGTTTGGTACTGGCATAAAAACCAACATGTGGACAAATGGAATTTGAATTGAAGACCCTGAAATTAATCCACACTTGTATGAACACCTGCTTTTTGAAAAAGAAGCCAAAACTCTACAATGGAAAATAGAAAGCATTTTCAACAAATGGTGCTGGCATAACTGAATGTCAACATGTGGAAGATTGCAAATAGATCCATATCTGTCACCATGCACAAAACTCAAGTCCAAGTCGAGCAAAGACAGCAACATAAAACCAGTTACAATGAACTTGATAGAAAAGAAAGTAGGAAGTAGTCTTGAATGCATTGGTACAGGAGACCACTTTCTAAACATAACAGCAGTAGCACAGACACTGAGTGCAACAATTAATAAGTGCGACCTCTTGAAACTGAGAAGATTTGTAAAACAAAGGACATGGTCAATAAGACAAAACAACAGCCTACAGAGTTGGAAAAGTTCTTCACCAATCCCACATCTGACAAAGGGCTGATCTCCAAAATATATAAAGAGCTCAAGAAGCTAGACATCAAAATACCTAACAATTCAATTAGAAAATGGGCTACAGCACTTAACAGAATTCTCAAGAGAAGAATCTCAGATGGCCGAGAGACATTTGAGGAACTGCTTAACATCCTTAGCCACTAGGGAAATACAATTTAAAACGACTCTGAGATACCATTTTACACCTGTCAGAATGGCTAAGATCAAAAACACTGAGGACAGCTTATGTTGAAGAGGATGTTGAGCAAGGGGAACACTCCTCCACTGTTGGTGGGAGTGCAAACTTGTACAACCACTTTGAAAATCACTATGGCAGTTTCCAGAAAATTGGGAATAGATCTTCCTCAAGACCCAGCTATACTATTCTTGGGCATATACCCAAGGAATGCTCAATCATACCACAAGAACACATGCTCAACTATGTTCATAGCAGCATTAATAATAATAGCCAGAACCTGGAAACAACTTAGATATCCCTCAACTGAAGAATGGAATAAGAAAATGTGGTACTTATACACAATGGAATACTACTCAGCAGAGAAAAACAATGACATCATGAAATTTGCAGGCAAGTGGATGCAACTAGAAAATATCCTGAGTGAGGTTACCCAGACTCAGAAAGACAAATATGGTATGTACTCATTCATAAGTAGATACTAGATGTAAAGCAAAGGATAATCAGACTGCAACCCACAGCTCCTGGGAGGCTAGCTATCAGGGAGCACCCTAAGAAGGATGCATAGATCGCCCAGTGAAGAAGTAATACATGAGATCAACATGAACAAACTGGGGGGAGGCGGTTGATGGAGGGCAAGGAATGTGGGATGAGGAAATAGGGGAATGAGAGGTTCAAGCTGGAATAGAGACAGAGTGGAAAAGCAAGAAAAGAGACACCATGCTACATGAAGACATCACAGGAATAGGGAGAAACAGGGTGCTAGGGAAGTTCCCAGGAATCCACAAGGATGACCTCACCTTAGACTACTAGCAATAGTTGAGAGGGTGCCTGAACTGGCCTACTCTGGTGATCAGATGGTTGAATACCCTAACTGTCATCATAGAGTCCTCATCCAATGACTGATGGAAGCAGATGCAGAGATCCACGGCTGGGCCCCAGCCTGAGTAGTCCAAATGATGAGAGAGAGGAAAGATTCTATGTGCAAGGGACATGAAGTTCATGATGGGAAAATTTACAGAGATGGCCAGCCAAACTAGTGGAAACTGGAAACTCATGAATTGTGGACCAACAGCTGAGGAGCCCCATGGTACTGAACTAGGCCCTCTGGATAGGTGAGATAGATGTTTAGCATGAACTATTCAGGGAGCCCATAGGCAGTGGGATCAGGACCCATCCCTGGTGCACGAGCTGGCTTTTTGGAGCCTATGCCTATGGTGGGACACTTTGCGCAGCCTTGGTACATGGCAGATGGGCTTGGACCTGCCTCAGCTGAGTGTGCCAGGCTCTGCTGACTCCCCATGGGAGACCTTGCCTTAGAGGAGGTGGGAATGGGTGGGGTTGTGAGTGGAAGGAGTTGAGGGGAATCTGTGGTTGATATGTAAAAATGAATAGAAAATATAATAATAATAATAATAATAATAATAATAATAATAATAAATAATAATAATATTTACTCACTGGGCAGTACTGGGTAGTCAGATCATGTGGCACTCTAATTACTAGTCTCAATTTATGCTGAATCAGCATAGTGAATATAATAAAATGGGTCTTGAGAATCAGAATTCAAGTGATGCAAGGTTCAAATCTGAGAGTGAAAAGTATCACAAATGTCAAATTTTTGAATAAAGAAATTTTGAAAACATAGAAATTATTTTGTAACTTTATGATTGATGGAACAAATCTTAGTTGGAGCATATAAGCATAGCCTACTTGTGAAGGAAAAATGTAACAGTATGTAGTTCAGGAGGCAGCTATCTCATCCTAGGAGGCAAACAGAACAGTTTTGACTGGTCCCGAAGACTAGACTAGAGACAAAAGTAATGAAAGTGTCACATGATAGTTTTCTCTACCCTGTCCAGGGCAAAGCCACAACTAAACCAAAGGGGGAAAGAGCACATGCCACTGGCAAGTATTGGCTCTTATTTGTAAGACCCTTTGTAGGTCGCAGTATCCAAATACTTAACATCAGTTTTCAGGAAGAGCTTTAAGAATAAAAATGTCATGGGATTGTTTAGCAACTGCTACCAAAAATGTGAAGACAACGTCTTAGAAAACCCTTATCCTGAAAAACTAGAGTTAGATGTACCCATTTGATAGAGTACTTATAGCCATACAGCTAGGTCATATGCCCTTTTGTAATAGTAACAGTGTCTGAATGATCACACCCTCTCAGCTCTTTGAGCATTTCCAAATGCGTGTATCTTTTTTTTTTCTAGAAGTAAAGCTAATGTTTTATTTTTAATGTAAAGGGCAGCAGTACCTTAAAGGTACCCAGGAGAATCCAAGAGAAAGAAGAGGGTTTTATATTTGCACTTAACTATGTAGAGAAATTACCAAAATACCCAGGAAGAAAGAGTAACCTAGTAGGTATATAATACAACAGTGCCTTTCTTGCTACACAGACAATTGACATATGAGGTCAGGGTCAGAGACTCATATGGTAATTTAATTTCCAAGAGTGGATTTGATGCAAATAAAAGGACTATAATAAAGAACAATGAAGTGAGAACAAATAATACAATTTGCCCCATGAAACAGAGACAATTAATTTATGGAATTATGCTAAATGAATATGAGCAACAAAGACTACTAATTAGATAGTTTAATTTGAAAAATTAATGTCCAAATTATTTTTAATTCATTAGTAGATATATTGGAAATTTCTTAACACAGAATTTTATTGCATGTTAAACACTGTAAAACAGTAAGTGATGATATTTACAACCATCTAGACATCTTTTGTGTCCAAGCCTATTCTTGGGTGGACACACAAAGTAAAGTTCTGGAAATATTGCTCTTCCATGTGTAATATGACAACATTCCTATATCACTAATTAATAATGAGTTCATGCTAAAATTCAGCATAAGAAATCTACTGGAGTGATCAGCATTGACTATGGAATTCTTTACTGTTTCCTTTAAAAACACTATTTCCAAGATGCAGTTAGACTGGCTTAGTGTGAGAAATCTTACGTGTAAATTGAGCAAATGACTTTTACAAGTGAAAGGAGATACTTTGGCATTCCATTATCTTAAAGTTCCTGATTTGTAATTAGGAATGACATGTGATACTATTTATTGTTAAGGAATCTGCACTCTATGGATTAGATTTGAGTCACTCTGGGTATTGTATATGACTGATTTGAATTATCTGTCACTGATAATCATATTAATTAACCCCCGAGTCTCAATTACTGAACATTCCATCAGCTATAAATGCAGGTAAAGAATGACAGTGTCCAAAATTAGACATGTATTCTTACCACCAACCAATTTAGAGATAGACCTCAGTCAATCAAAATATTTAAGCAAGTTAGAAATAAATGTTTTGTACATTATTTAGCCTGTAGTCATAATTCCCTCTAGTAAAGTTATATGATTTCTGAAAAACACATTTATGGGAAGGTGAAAATAAGTATCTTGACTGTTTCTCTGACAGTCCATTATTCTTCCATATAATTAATCTCAATATTTTGGCTGAAGAGCCTGTCTCTCCATTTGCCCTGAGATAACAGAGATTATGGAAATACTCTTACTTCTCATTCTTTTTCTGTCACATCACTCATTTCCCATTTGTTTTATGCTTCTTTTGCCATCTATCCTTAGTTTCGGAATGTTCAAGACAATGTTATTTTCTGATTTTAAAATTCAGTTTAAATAACAGAAGAAATAATTAGATAGAAAATGAACCATCGAATTGGTCTATTTTTAGTTAAAGTGCATTTAATTGAATCTGAGGGAAGATACGGTATAACTGTGAATATGTATGTGTGTTGCACATGTGGGGTGATATATTGTGTCCCCCACCATATTGTGTACCCTAATAAAACTAATCTGGGATCAGAGAACAGAACAGGACTAGATTAGATATAGAAACGAGACAGTGGTAGCATACACTTTTAATCCTAGCATTTGGGAGGCAGAGATACATCTGAATCTCTGTGAGTTCAAGGCCACATTGGGGAACAGAACCAGGCTGAGGATTTCCAAGTGGTGAGAATGTGGCTAGCTTCTTTCTTCTTTTCTGATCTCTCAGTTTTTACCCCAATATCTGGCTCCAAGATTTTTATTAATAAGACTGTAGTTGGAGTTTTCCTGTGTCCACCTGGCTCCTACAGTGGCTCAGACCCAAATAAACACAAAGAGACTTATATTACTTATAAACTGTGTGGCGGTGGCAGGCTTTTTGCTATCTAGTACTTATATCTTAAATTAACACATTTCTATTAATCTATAAGTTGCCATGTGGCAACTTTTACATCTTGCTTCTTCTGTGTCTGGCTGGTGACTTCTGACTGACTCAATCTTTCTCTTCCCAGAATTCTCTTATCTGCTTATCTCACCTATATTAGACCTTCTGCCTGGCTACTAGCCAATCAGCATTTTATTTATTAATCAATCAGAGCAACACATTCACATCATACAGAAAGACATCCACAGCACTTCTCCTTTTCTTTTTTCAAAAAAGAAGGTATTAATTTTAACATAGTAAAATTACATATAACAAAACAATTATCAAGCAAGAATTACAGTTATAATATATCTAGTCTATTTGTATTTAGAAAAATTAAAGAAGATATCCTATCTATCATATATTTCTGAGTCTAAGGTTTCATATCTAACTTATCTTTTATCATAACTAAGAAAATGATAACTATCTAGTCTTCAGCTACATCAAAGACCTCAGAAGGATATAATATTACCTGAGAAATGGGAGAAAGATGCAAGCAACTTTCAAGAGTCTTGTGAGAGTAGACAGAGACAGCTGGCAACCTGGATAGTCATCCAAAGTTCCTCTGTAAAGTTGGGGCATCTGTCTTCAGCCCACAGGCCTAGAGTCTCTCAGTCACTTTCCTCTGTGTATGAATGTCTGTAGAATTCTGTAGAATGTCTGGCAATTTCCTTTGTGAAGCAAGAACCTGAAGAACCATTTTTCCAAGCAAAGTTCAGTGGTCACCTTCCTATGGGTCCTGCATGTCCAGACAATCAAGCAGTCCAGGCAAGAACACTTTCTTGTCCAAATGGCTATTTTTGCCAAGAAGAAGATAAACTCCATATAGAGTGTCTTCAATGCCCATTCTCCTCTGTGAAGTAAATTGGTGCTGCCAGGAGCAGACATGTCTCACTGTCCAGAAAGTCTAAATTTTTAAAACATTTTAAATGCCATATTCTGCAGGTCTTTGAAGTGTTTGAAGATTACCTATCTATCTGAAATACATACATACATACATACATATATATATATGTTAACTAACATGACTACAAGTGTGATTATCATAGATGACTAATTATTAATCTATTTCTTAATTATTCATTACAATTTCAAATGAGCTGCCCAAACATAAAACCTTAAACAAGAGTAGAAATATACACACAGTATAATACAATTAACTTTAAATTTGTATCAATAAACTAAAATCCATAGCAATGTAAAACATTTTTAAACAAGTTGTTTCTCTTTAAAAGTAGTTTCATTAATCTACCCTTTCATCCCATCATATCTATACTATCCCATTTTTTCTTTAGAAAGAGATCACATTTATAACTAACCTGCTTTAATTAAAAATATTATTTTTTCCTGTCCCACACCAGAGGGCTCTTTTGATATGGGATAGAAGAATCTCTCAAACTTTTCTTTTAGCAATATGCTTGGGTTTAGAGGAGGAGTGAGCCAATTCCATCTCCAAAGCCAGCTTGGAATATTTGGGAATTTGGGTGTAGCTTCTCATACTACTTCCTGCTGGATGAGGGTGCTGTATTCTTATGGGGACATAAAGAAAATTTTAGTATTATGAAGTAATCAGTGAGGCTGTATTGTCTGAGCCAGATGCCTTGAAACCATTCTGGATATTGGATCATCTGGGCCATGGTGTCATTGGAGACCTTTCAGGGGATCTTGGCTGGTCAAACCTGATGTATCTTAATCTGGAACAAACTTATATCCTCTTGCTTTTTTTGTGGAAACAAAAGCAGAGCCTCCTTTCCAAAGCAACATATCGTTAGATCCAAATTTTGAAGTCAAGGTACCTTTAAAATATACATATTGGTTTAATTGAGCAGCTTTTACAATCAAATGTCTTTCTGCAGTTAAAAATATCAAAGACAACACAATCCAGATTCTCTGTGTAATATTCTCCTTTATGTGGCTTATATTTTATACTACTTTTACTTTTTTTAAAGACTTTATTTTTTAAAACCATCTTTTTTATATAACTGTATATGTTACTTTTTTCTCTCTTCTAAGCCTATGTACATTTTACATACATTATACTTTTTTTGAAGAGTTTATTTTTTAAAACTATCTATTTTTATATAATTATATAACTATATAACTATATAACTATATATATACGTATATATATTACTTTTTTTCTCTCTTCCAAGCCTATGTACATTGTTTGCCTGAAGACCAGAGGTCACATAGTAGCGAGGTCACACAGTGAGCCAAACAGAAGTCAGGCTGTAGTAGCCCATGCCCTTAATCTGATCACATAGCAGGCAGCATCTCTGTGTGATCAAGGACACAGCCAAGTATGGTGACCCAGCCTTTAATCCCAGTACGAATCATAGAGACCTGGAGGTCTGTATAGAAGGGCAGTGATGAGGAAGTCATGTGGCTGGCCTTAGAGCCAATGAGAAGGCAGAACAGAAAGGCAATAAAAACACAGGTTAGATGGGAATAAGCTCTCTTTGGGGAAGCAAAGGTGGTGAGGTGGTAAGATAAGGTAGTAGTGGCTCTTCACTAGTTCTCTGATCTCTTCGGCTATTACCTCTGTATTTGGCTCTATGTTTCTTATTTAATAAAACTGTTTAGAAATTCTTCTGCACAAGACCATTTAGCAATTCATCTTATACACATGTATATAGAGTAGTATATAATTTTATAATATGTGCACTCATATTTTTAGAACATATAATTTGAACATAAAACTCAGTTGGAAATATATATGGTATATGTACTTTGTTACTACACATGGAAGGCCTGCCTCTTTTTGAACAAAAACAGAGAAGGAATATATTAAGCAGGGGAGCAGAGAGGAGGTGGGTGGAGGGAATAGGAGGAGAGGAGGGAGGAGAAATTGCAGTTGGGATGCAAAATAAATAAATAAATTGAAAAAAATCAAGAGCTAGAATAGCAAAAAATGAATAAAAGAAAAAAGGAACAGGAGACGGCTTAATTGTTACAGTTGGTAGGAGTTTAGTTGTGGTAATATTAACTTCAAATAAAAATGTGACCAAATCATTCCAGATTGAATATGAAATTCCCAATTAGGAGCAATCTTTACTGACTGTAGTAATTCTCCCTCTCATTAAGACCCCCTACACAGGATTTAATATATCAGGATCTAGTAAGTCACATTCATAACCAGAGAGAGAAAAATCACTCTTAAGTGAAATTATTCAGGCTAACAAAGCCAAGTGAACCTCGTGTTTGCTTTCCAGTAGAGAATGCCTCTCTGGATGTGATTGTTTTCATATTGCCATTAGTCTGTTGCTCATAGACCAGATCAGAGTGATCTAACAGTGAATCTCAAAAACAGAATGAGAAATCAGTGTTATTCACCTTGTCATATAGGTCATGCATGCAATGAAATAAATTACATTAGATTATTTCTATACAACCTGGTTACTTACAGCTTTCTTGGTTTAAAAAATTCTGCACACCTAGATTTTACTAGAGTGACTTGCAACATCCCTGTGGTGCATGCACATGCAAATAATACTCTCTACATGCTAATTTTGTGGCTGTTCGTACATAACTATTTATGACTTCTTGTTGTTTTCATTACATTATATACTTAAAAGATGAAAACTCTAAGTAAAAGTAATGAATAGAAATTTATAATTTTCATATCAAAGTATCAATTCAAAGTGAGTTGGGTAGATTTATAATTACATAGAATTTTCTCATCTAAATTGATAAACATTTTCATTATGAAATGATTTTAGAAAGCTTTTCCTTTGTAATTGTTATATAATGTAAGTTTATCTTTCACAACAGTACTTGAAGACTTTTTTGCAAATTCTGAGATAATTAAATATGAATTAGTAAGGTTTAAGGATTTTTGTTTAATTTACTCTAACACACATATCTATATTTGAGCTTTAACTGTTTGGCTGTATTCCTGTTGGCTAGATACCTTGAAACAAGCAGAAAGGCCAAAAGCCTATTAGGTAAAATGTTTGCAACGATGGAAATCCTGGTACTTTGCAATAATCAATGAGGACTGGTAGGAAAATGCAATCCCTGGTGTAAGCTAAAATAAGGAATGGTAGGAACAAACACATAGGACTGTGGAAACTGTTATAGTGAAGAAGTTTTATAATGATATATAGTATATGAATGGTAGAGGGTGTTATCTATAAATTCAGTACAATCATTACTAGTAATACATTATAGCTTTTAATTAACACTCAACTGTCAATCAAATAACATAACTATTATTGTTTTGATGGTGATTCAAGGTAGCAGCTTTAAAAAAAATGGTTGCCATGTAGCTATGCCTACTTTCTATTGCATTATGCATAGTTGAAAACAACTCCAAACTGAAATTGTGTTATAGGAAAATACATTAAAAAAAACTATGTCTGAAAATTAGGTACTTGCAATTAAATGAGATTTAGTTACCTCAGCTGAATCTATTTTTTTTTGAGAATTACATAAAAAAATACGTTTTGATTAAATCCATCTCCTATTCTTCCTCTCAAATTCCTCCTTCACTCCCCCACCAACAATTTCCCTCTTTACTTCATGTACTCTTGGTTTTTGTTTGTTTAAAGAACGTCAACATTACATTTTTAAGCTGAAATAACTAGAAAGACTGTGCACAATTCAGAGAAAAAGAAAACACAGTCATATCAAAATGGATTGTTTTCCAAGGAACAATAAAACAAACCAAATACTTCTAATAATGTTTTATCTTCAGAGTTACTTATTACCAAACTTCATTAACAAAAAATGTCACAAGAAATATCTTGTATGGCATGAGAGCAATTATCCTGAGGGGTTACTGGAGGGGAATCCCTCCAGAAGAAGTCAAATTTAGCAAAAGTGGGTGTTTAAGTAGTTTTTGGTCTAGAATATGCTGGCCACTGCCATGACTTGAAAGACACAATTCCAAAACTGTGGGAAGGCTCAGCAAAGAATAGCATGCACACGTATGAGCATCCTAACACTACAAAAACTGTGAGCCACAGTGGAGTGAGCATTAGAACTCAGAACCCAAATCTTTTGCCAATAAAACCATCTGAGTAATTGAATTATGTTTTCTTCTGATTTTGGGGATTAGTGTTTTTGTTTTATTTCTTTTTTGTTTTGTTTTTTTAACAATGTTTTATTAATTTGTTGAGAATTTCACGCAGTGCAATTTGAATATATTTACCTCCAACTACTCCCAGAACCACCCTCTTTACCCTCCCATCCCTTCCCACCCAATTTTAAGGTTTCTTCTTTCTTTTTTTTCTTCCCCATTGAGTTCAGCTTGTGTTGTCAAATAGTCTTTGGAGCGGGACCTGTCCTCTTAATAACAACAACTGGCTCTTTCTTTCCCCGTAGCTATCAGATGCCAATAAATTCCCAGAGGTAGAATTTTCTGCCAACTTACCCATCTCTATGATGGGATTTTGTCTGGTAATAGCTTGCAGAGGTCTTGTGCACACTGTCAAAATCATATATCTTAGACCCGCTTAGTCCACTTACTGCTGTGAGTGTATGTATTGTATAGGATCATCCACTGGGACATGAACAGACTATCAGCCTTGGTATCCAAAAAAAAAAAAAAAAAACCTGACTCTTATACCATTGACAGCCATCAATCACCAATAGCTCCTCATCTAGGGGTATTAAGCCCCTCCCAAACATGCTCGGATTTTGCTGGCTTGATCTCCTGCATTAGTCACAGCCTTGTTGAGTTTGTATGCAACAGCTCTGTCATGTCAAGGAGCACTGCTTTGCTTCAATTCCACGATGCCATTTTGGGTAGTGAAGTATGTTGTCAGGATGTTCAGACCAAGGAAGGACACAAGCTCAACTATTTCTAGGCAGGCATTGGGACAAGTAAATAAACTAATGCTGACTCTTCTTAACTTTGTGGATTCCTCAAACAAATACATATTTCTTGGATTTTCTCATTGGCCTGTTTGAGTATTTCTCAGACCCGCTTACTCATGTTGGATTATTGGCATTGCTCTGCCGTTAAGCAAATGTATCATCTATTGTCACTAGTATGCACTAGAAAGCATGGTAATGACAATAGATGACCAGTTATCTTCTTCTTTTATATATTTGCATTTAACTTCACAAATTTTTCCCACACTTTTTTCTAAAATTATAAGGCCTTTCCCCTTCTCCATTTAACCTAAATTTAATATACCAATGTATTAAGCACATATTATTTTGTAAAGCTTACCTAGTAAATTTTCATTTCTGATACTGACTTTTAATATTTATATTATCATATTTAAGGTTTTTATATAGAGTGTTTTAGAGTTTCTATTTTTTGTGTTAGTCATCTGTCCATTCCCTCATCTCATTCCTTCAAATTATTGGGTTAATTTAGATTAGACTATTTGTGTCTTCTTTCTAGTGGAAGTCTAACACCTATATCATCTTGCTATTTGTTTTATTGACAATTTTAAAATCACATCTCCTCATTTCTTTCTATGGCCAGAGAATTTTTCCCTTTAACATAGACTGTCTAACATTTTTGAGCATCTCAGCATTCTTGCCCATCAGGGATACTGAGTATCTGTGTTCCCAGTTAATTAGTTATTTTAATTTTATTTCACAAATTATTTGCATTTAATATCACAAAATTTTCCCATATCTTCCTTATAAACATTTAAGGCTTTTCCCTCTTCTCCACTTCACTTGTATTTTCTTATGCTTACACTAAGACAGAAATCTAAATTCATTTTTGTGTAAAAAGTAATTTTTCTCAGTAGTGCTTTCTGTGTTACAGACAAATTAAAACTCAAACTAAAGACTATGTGTGAAAAGATATTTGACCTGCATAGAAGCACAAAGCCTACTTAATAAATATAGCTTTAGATAAAAGAAAACACATTAGGGCAATGTGTAAAAGTTATAATAGTAGATAAAATAGTAAGATGATTGAATACTCAAATCATGAAGACATGTTCAGCTTTCCCAGCTATAGGGAAAAGATAAGTGAACCCAGCAATGAGCTAATTTTACACATCTAGTTCATTGGTATGTGTCTGCAATACCGTGGCCAGCAGAATAATGATCTATTTATGTGATGCAGAAGGAATTCCGGTTCAATATGAGTCAGTAGCTAGTGTTGGTTCTAGCTTCTGTAGTCTGATGCCAGTTTATTTTAGGCATTTGTAAACATAGCACAATTTTGGAAAAAAAGTTTCCTGATAATAATTTAACTCAATTCTGTCTATACAATAAAGCTTAAGACATGATTACATTGAAACTCTTCAAAATACATGTGACCACTTCCATAAAGGTGAGTTCTATTGACTGAGAAACAATTCTCCAGATAACATTTTATCTAGAGATAATGACTGAAATAAGCGTAAGAGTCTGAAGGAGGCTGGTATGGCCTGGCCATACAAATAGTGCAGAGATCATCAGGATATTAAGTACCTCCACTCCATTTGCAAAATACATGTGACATCTCCCATAAGGATGGCTTCTGTTGACTGAGAAACAATGCTCCAGATAATGGTGTATGGAAGATGACTGAGATCAACATAAGGTCTGCAGGAGTAAGGTTTGGCCTGGCCCCACAGATAGCATAGAGGTCATCATGCTATTAACCAAATCTATTCTTAACCATCTTGGCAGAAAACAGGTTATACATCTCTATTTTTGAAGAGACAATCCAGTGTGTAGTGCTTACCTGTGAGCACAAAAGCCTCTGTACCCATAACTGCTATTTATTATAAAGTCTGACAATACTAAATGCTGATGAGAATGAAGAAAAAGTATTGAAATTAGGATATATTATAAAAAACTGAAAAGTAAATTGCATTTGTAGTAAACTTAGAGATATACAAATGTTGTAACTGAACAGTTACTTTTCTTCGAGAATTCTTTCAGAATAAGAATGAGAAAATGTTGGAATAAGATAAATAATCAGCCGGGCGGTGGTGGCGCACGCCTTTAATCCCAGCACTCGGGAGGCAGAGCCAGGCGGATCTCTGTGAGTTCGAGGCCAGCCTGGGCTACCAAGTGAGTTCCAGGAAAGGCGCAAAGCTACACAGAGAAACCTTGTCTCGAAAAACCAAAAAAAAAAAAAAAAAAAAGATAAATAATCATAAAATGTCTTTTAGTCTATATGTCAATACCAAATAAGACAGTAGTAGGAATAAATTCTTCAGAATATATATTTAAATTTTGAAAAATAAAAGGTTGTTACTGAATTATAAAAACTCTTGGGGTATTAATACATTTATATGCATGTGTGAATATTTAAATTAAAAGCATACATTTTTCTAAGTATGTAATATAGTAGAAGCACAAAATTATATCAGGGAAAGATAACAGCTAAATGAGAATAGTGCTCATTTGTAGAGAAGTGTGAGGAAAGGACCTATAATCTAGTATGTTGCAGCATTTGATTTTATCCTATTTAGAAAAGTAATCATTGAGAACAAATATAACAGTGTAATGTATTGACTGTTAGTATAAAGTATGTAATCTTATTTCCTTTACTTTGAAATTCTATTTCATGAAATGTAGTGAAAATAAACAAAAATTCTCCCCACTTTATGGGAATTATTTTTGGTAGCTAGCTTTTTTTCCCCATGTACCTAAGCTTGATAAGTTCTATAACCTAGGGTGATTTCAAGCTTGGCTAAAATAGGCCTTTAAGTGAAACTTACAGGTTAGTTAAAAGGTATGTCTGCTTCAAAATGTCTGTAATTTTTTTTCTTTTTCCTTTTTCAGAAATCTTTGGTTTTAACTGTTTTTAATTATAAAAATATTTATTTTTGAGATTTTCATTCTTGGATATATTTTGATAATCTACCCCATTACTTCCCTTCTAATCCCCAGCCCCATACCTCTACTGCTTTTCCCTCCCAACTACATTCTCATTCTTTTTAAAAATCCTTTGCAAGGATGTGGAGTAAGAGGAACACTTCTCCACTGCTCGTGGGAGTGCATACTTGTACAATCACTCTGGAAATCAGTATGTTGGTTTACCAGAAAATTGGGAATCAACCTACCTCAAGACCCTGAAATACCACTATTGGGCATATACCCAAAAGATGCTCAATCATACAACAAGGTCACTTGCTCAACCATGTTCATAGCAACATTATTTGTTATAGCCAGAACCTGGAAATGACCTAGATGCCCCTCAACCAAAGAATGGATAAGGAAAATATGATATATTTACACAGTGGGGTTTTACTCAGTGGTAAAAAAATAATGACATCATGATTGAACTAGAATCATCCTGAGTGAGGTAACACAAACCCAGAAAGACAAACATGATATGTTCTCACTCTTAAATGGATATTAGATGCAAGGCAAAGGATAACCAGGCTGAAATACACAACCTCAGAGAAGCTAGGTAAAAAGGATGACCCTAAGAGGGACACACATGGAAGGCCTCAGGAAGGGAAAATAATTAAGATTTCCTGGGTAAACTGAGAGGTGGGGTAGAAAAGAAGATATGGGGGATGGAAACAGGAGGGACTGAGATGGCTGCGTGAAGGAAGGGACAGAGAGGGAGAGCAATAAAAGAGTTATCTTGGTAGAGGGAACCATTAGGGGATTGGAGAGAAACCTAGAGCTAGGGAAATCCCCAGGAATCCACAAGGATGACACCAACTAAGACTGCTGTGGGATGTTCTGTATTCTGTGAATGTGTTGCTCTGATTGGTTGATAAATAAAAAGCTGATTGGCCAGTAGCCAGGCAGGAAGTATAGGCAGGATAAACAGACAAGGAGAATTCTGGAAAGAGGAAGGCTGAGTCAGCAAACACCAGCCCACCATCCAGGAAGCAGCATGTAATGGTACACAGGTAAAGCCACAGAACACGTGGCAACATATAGATTAACAGAACTGGGCTGAGTTTAAGTGTAAGAGCTCATCAGTAGGAAGCCTGAGCTAATGGCTGAGCAGTTTTAATTAATATAAGCTTCTGAGTGATTATTTTATAAGTGGCTGTGGGGTCCTTGGTGCTGGGCAAGATGGAGAAAACTTCAGCTACAAATGACACCTAATAACTCAAGTTTCCACCTGAAACCTGAGAATACTTAATAAACAATTCTAAATGGAGCCAAAACCAGGTTCCTTCTTCATGTCTAATGCAGGCAGGGAGGCACCACAGCATGTGGGCTTGAGCTACTCTATGGCAGGTTTGTGGCATGTGGGGTGGAGTTACAACATGGCAGATTCCCGCTGAGTTACACAGAAGTTTCTGCCAGCCACACAACATGATGTATGGTGGATATCGCTTTTGCTAGTTAAAAAAAAAAAAAAAAAATTCTGGGCTACATGCTACTGGATGGAAGAATAGACCCACTACTTCCCAGAGTCCATAGTGAGCATGGTTCCCAGAGCTGGCAGTAAACATAGTTCCACCATGCTGGGAAGCTGAGGTGGGCAGAGCCAGCAGCCAAAGCTGCCATTTCAATCCTAGTAATACTGTAGTTTAAAGCAATAGATTCACAATAAAGCAGATTCAGATGGAACAAGACTTTAAATGGTTTACAGTGTGTGTAAAAATGTACATAGGCTTGAAAGAGAGAAGAAAATGAATATAAATAGTTATATAAAGAAATAGTTTTAAAAAATAAAGTCTTTAAAGAGAAAGTAAAAGTAATATAAAATATAAGCCGCATAAAGGAGGATATTACACAGAGAATCTGGATTGTGTTGTCTTTGATATTTTTTAACTGCAGAAAGACATTTGATTGTAAAGGCTACTCAATTAAACCAATATATATGTATTTTAAAGGTACCTTGACTTCAAATTTTGGATCTAAGGATATGCTGCTTTGGAAAGGAAGCTCTGCTTTTGTTTCTATAGGAAGCAAGAGGCTATGGATTTGTTCCAGATTAGGATACATCAGGTTTGACCAGCCAAGACCCCCTCAAAGGTCTCTGATGACATCACAGCCCAGATGATCCAACATCCAGAATGGTTTCAAGGCAACTGGCTCAGATAATGCAGCCTCACAAACTATTCCAGTCAGGACTTGACCATAATTCTTAATTTTCTCAGGATCCCCATAAGAATACAGCACCCTTTATCAGCAGGAAGTAGCCTAGAAAACTACACCAATATTCTCAAAATATGGATTATAGATTTTTATCTTTGTTTATGTTGTTGGTTACAAATTGTTATTGGTCATAGTAAATATCTTTATAAAAGAAAAAAGGGTGATATGATATAGAAATATAGAATATAGATATGATAGGCTAAAATGGTAGATTAATGAAACTACTTTTTAAGAGCAACAACTTGTTTAAAAATATTTTACATTGCTATGGGTTTTAGTTTATTGATACACATTTAAAGTTAATTTTGTTATACTGTATGTATATTTCTACTCTTGTTTAAGGTATTATGTTTGTGCAGCTCATTTAAATTGTAAGGGACAATTAAGAACTACAGATTAACAACTAGTCTTCTATGATAGTCAAACTTACGTTAAGTTTTCTAGGTATACATAAATATAATTCAATTAGATGGGTAATCTTCAAACAGTTCTAAGACCTACAGAATATGGCATTTAAAATGTTTTAAAAACTTAAACTTTCTGGGCAGTGATACATATCTGCTCCTGGAATCACCACCAATTTACTTTAGAGAAAAAGATGGGCGTTGAAGACACTCCATATAGAGTTTATCTTCTTCTTGGCAGAAATTGACAAAATGTATCGACTGGACATACAGGACCCATAGAAATGTGACCACTGAACTTTGCAAGGTGAGATGGTCCTTCAGGTTCCTGCTTTGCAGAAGAAACTACCAGACATTATACAGGACACAGAGAGAAGTGACTGAGAGACTCTAGGCCTGTGGGCTGAAGAATGAACACCCAACATTACAGAGGAACTTTGGATGACTGTCCAGGCAGGCAGCTGTCTCTGTCATTCTAGATTTTTGGAAGTTCCTTACAATTCTCATCCTGTTTACTTAGGTAATATTATATCCTTATAGGGTTTTTGATGTAGTTAAAGACTAGATAGTTACAATTATGGTTTTCCTTGGTTATGATAAGAAATAAGGTAGACAGGAAACCTTAGACTCACAAATAAGGATAAACAGAATATTTTCTTTGAATTTGCCTAATATAAATAGACTAGATATTTTAACTGTAATTCTTGCTTGATATCTGCTTTGTTATATGTAATTTTACTATGTTAAAGTTAAACCCTTCCTTTTGATTAGACAGAAATGGGGAGGTGCTATGGTATGTTCTGTATGCTGTGAATGTGTTGCTCTGATTGGTTGATAAATAAAAAGCTGATTGGCCAGTAGCCAGGCAGGAAGTATAGATAGGATAGACAGACAAGGAGAATTCTGGGAAGAAGAAGGCTAAGTCAGAATATGCCAACCCATCATCCAGGAAGCAGCATGTAATGGTACACAGATAAAGCCACGGATCACATGGTGACATAGAGATTAACAGAAATAGGCTGAGTTTAAGTGTAAGAGCTCATCAGTAGGAAGCCTGAGCTAATGGCTGAGCAGTTTTAATTAATATACGCCTCTGTGTGTTTACTTGGGTCTGAGCGATTGCGGACCTGGTGGGACACTGGAAAACTTCAGCTATACTAACACACCTAGCAATAATGGACAGGGTGCCTGAACTTACCTTTCCCTATAATCAGATTAGTGACTACCCTAATTGTCATCATAGAACCTACATCCAGTAACTGATGGAAGTAGATGCAGTGATCCACAACCAAGCACCAGGCTGAGCTCCTAGACTTCAGTTGAAGAGAGGGAGGAGAGATCACAGGAGCAAGTGAGACGAAGATCATAATGGTGAAAACCACAGACAGCTGACCCAAGCTGGTGGGAGCTCATGGACTCTGGCCTGTCAGCTGGCGACTTACATGGGCCTGAACTAGGCTCTCTGAATGTGGGTGACAGTTATGTGGCTAGATCTGTTTGGGGAGCCCCTGGCAGTAGGACCAGGACTTATCCAGGGTGCATGAAATGGTTTTAGAAACACATTGCCTAGGGTGGGAACCTTGCTCAGCCTTGACACAGGTGGAGGGGCTTGGTCCTGCCTCAACTTAGTATGCCAGAATTTGTTGACTCCCAAAAAGAGGCCTTACCCTCTCTGAGGAGTGGATGGAGGGTGGGGTTGGGGGAGGTGAGGGGTGAGGGAAGGGGAGGGAGAGGAAACTGGGATTGGTATGTAAAATGAAAATAAAAACCTTTTTAAAAAAGAATCAAATAATAAAAAAATCCTAAGCATCTAGCTAGTGATGCCTAAATGTGAATGAATATAAGACTATCTTCTGAAGCTATAGCCTTTCAGGGACCATATCCTGGAAGAAAATTGACTCTCTCTCCTCCAGGAGACTTCACTTTCCAACAGTTTCATAAACGTGGGTCACAGGACATGAAACAATACAATTGGCCATGGAAGCTTCATTCCTACTGGATAGTTTTCATGGTGATGGAAGGTTCTATTTACAGCACTGTGAGAAAAATACTCAACATTCTTACCTAACGGTGAACACTGAGAGCTACAGTAGTGGATGGCCTGGCAAGATATACATACTGTTGCATGTATCAGTGGTATGAATACATGCAAGTAACCAATTACTTTCTTGTAGATTCAAAGCCTCCCCCCACCAGATAGAACTCCTGCCTATAGCTGTTACCTGGACCAAAACTCTGTGACCAGTGACAAGGTTATAGGCCCTCAGAGAGAACTTATGAATATAGTATCATAGTGCTCCTTAAGTTCTTATCATTATACTCATACATTAGTACATCTCTGAGGCCTCATCAGGGAAGCTTGTTTTTCAGTAGATGGTAATTACCACAGAGATCCATAACTAATCCACAAGCAGAGAAAAACAACCTATGAATGCTCAGTTTTACATGGGATATTTATACTATACTCCCTCTCCACAAGGCTTTCGGATCATCTAAGAAGAGAGGGGGACAGGACTGTAAGATCCAGAATTAGTTGACATTCATACTGAAATGATATTTGCTGGATATGATAGGACTATTGAACACAGGGACTCACAGTGGCTATGACTAAATCCCCAAGATATGCACAGGATAAAGCTAGTCAATGTTCAAGAATGGACAAAGGTGTAGCTCATGAAACCCCACCAATTTCCAATATCTGAAAAGCTATTAGAAATTGTTGACTTCAGTGATTTCTTAAAGGAGTCCTTGAGAGAGGCTAGGCTCTAATTGGGACCATTATGATGTTGAGATGTTCAGCATAAATAAGTTTATAAAATTAAAGTGATCACTTAGACAGTTAAGTGATCACCTTGCAAGTACAAGGACCTGAATTTCATGCTCATGTGTAGGGGTGTGCTTTAATAATCACAGTCCTAAGAAGGAGAAGACAGGCAGATACCAGATCTTCATTGGCTAACTACCTTGGTCTAATTGGTGAACACAAGACCAATAAGAGATCCTATCTCAAAAAGTAAAGGTGGACAGTGTCTGAAGAATGACACTAGGGTATCTTCTGTCCTCTATACATATTCATATATGTGCATGTGAATCTACACACATGAAGCCTCCTCCTGTCCCCAGATAGGTATTACTTTTACTGAAAAACATTGTATATTCCAAGGTATATGAACAGTGTTAACAAAATTTAGGTAGATTTAAAGAAGCAAGAAAAATTTTGCCAGGGCTCTTATTACCTGTGTGTAAGTAGGAAAGCAACATGGGAAAAACATTTCCCTCAGGTAAATGTGTCAAGTGGTGTTAAACCCACAAGAAGCTGACATAATCTTGTTTAACCTTTGAAGGCCAGTTACTCTACACAACCCATGGCTCATCTGCTCCTCTAGGAGAGAGAACTGGTCCCAGCATAGAGCTAGAGATTAATAGGTTTCATATGCCATGTACCATAATTCTACATTAGAATGCTAGACTTCCTTTCTTTCTCTGTATTTGTTCCTCTGCACTCTGTGACTGAAAATGAGCTGTCACTTTGGAAAAGGGAGTTTTATTTAAAGTATATGGCATGAATGTTGACCATATTCCGTTTTTACACAATGCGTTAGGACAAGTGGATTATAGACTGATCTGATTTGATGGTCTATAGTTGTGTTCTATTGATTTCTTTTCATAAAACAACAATTGAAGCTATTAATTGTCTTCAGGAAGGAAGGTAAAAATTTTTTTAAAGAACAGTCTACCTTTTACAGTGAAATATCACAAAATACAATATATTCCTATTATGGAGTGACTTATTATTAGTTTAGATAATCCATAGTTCTACCTGCCCATCCACTTATGTACAATGATAATGTAAACATGCTTCATAAAGCTTAAAACATTGAATACTTGAGCCATCTAAGATCATGAACCCTATCATTATCATTTCTTTACTGACTCCATGATCAGTAATATAACCTTATAATTGAAAGTCCCCCAAATTACCAAACACTACAACTTAAGACTTGCCAGTCTCCCCAGGAATGCTGGCTATTGCTCAGTATTGCTATGTCATATTGTTCATTATTGTTTTCATTCCCAATACTTCCAAAGATCAATGTGGATGGTGTCTTATTTTGGCAAGCGGTTCCTTCAAAAATGTCATAACCAATAAAAACATATAATTCTGAAATTAGAGAACAAGTATCACCTTTGAACCTCTAGTGACCTTTATTTTAGAACACTAAGACACAGAGTAATCTTTGCTTGCTTCAGGTAGTTCTGAGGATGAAAGTCTGTGCCATACTATTCAGCTGGTCCCATTGCCTCTATACAGAACGATCTTTTAATTGCTCCTCGATATGAGTTTGTATCTTTGTTCTCAAATATAGCCTAAATTTTGCTAATAATTTGAGGGAAGAGATAATCAAAGCAATCTGGGTTTCTAATCTATAAAGAATTAATCTCTGTTTTGAGATATATTCTGAAAGAAAAGAGTAAATTTTTCAAAGCTGGTGCTCAGATTTGGAAAGATAAATTGCTGGGTTGATGGAGTACTGAATTCTTTTCTGTAGTTTGTCTTCTTATGCAGCTTTCTCAGCCATGAGTATTATTAAGTACATACAAGTATAGCCACTACATTTAGGAGCCAAGAACTTAAAAACTTGACATAAAAGGGAGGTCCTAGCACTTTGGCCAAAAATTGAAGTCTGGTCAACTGATGGTTCTTTTGCCTGTTAATTGAAATCCATCATCTGATAGAGATGGTACAAAAATAGCTTTGTCCTTTTTCTTTTCTTGCTTTTTAAAAAGATATGTTATTTTGTGTACAGGTGTTTTGCCTGTATGTGTATCCGGGCATCATGTTTGTACCTGGAGCTGATTGAGGACATCAGATTCTCTGGGACTTGAGCTAAGAATAGTTATTTCTGAGCTGCCACATGAGTGCTACAAATTAAATTCGGGTGCTCTGGAAAGAACAGCAGGTGTTCTTAACAACTGAGACATCTTTTCAGCCCCTGTCTTGTCTTATCAGGTTCCTCCATAGCAGTTCTGAGTAACAGCAATGATGGTAGCAACAAACATAAGACCACTGGCCACATTGGTAGACGGGGACATCTTATGCACTGTCTTAAGTATTGGCTGTGGTGGTGGGTGTTCAAATTTACTCTACAGAGTTGAAACAAGATGACGAGAAGACAGCATCAGTGGGAATGCATATGTAAAGTTAATTATTTCTGTTAGACTTTTAAAACCATTTGTGGGGAATCTGAATGAGTCTAGGATTCTTTTAGTAAAAGAAACATACAAATTAAGAAATACTAGCTCCATTTTTTTCTTCTTTTTAAATTTTAGTTTGCTGTGATTCTACAAATATGAATTACACACATATATTCTCCCTCTACACACAAAGGGGGGTATCATAATATCTTGAAAATCAATAAAGGGATTGGTTTGGGTTATTTAGAATCATGTTCTCAAGACCCACCTGTTCACAAAAATCTACGTTTGTACAATTTTAAGATATATGGTTAAATGTCCCCTACAAATAAGTATACTATTTAAAAATACAATTATAAGGTACCTGCAATTCTTACCTTTTACAGTGTTTTGTTCTATAAGAAGGCATTTGGGAATATTTTGTTGGTTTGTTTCTGTGGCATGTCTTGACACTTTCAGAAAATGAAACTTCACAGGAGTGCTTAATTTCTCTTTATGTGTTCATACATATACACTTATTTATACATAAAATACTATCAGTTAGAAGCAACAGCATTTGATAATGGTTTCTGAGGAGGACAACACAACAGAGGTATCAAAAATGTCCTTGAAGTAGCTTGTAGAATTACCCTTTCACTGTCTACCAAGTTGACACTCAGCATGGTCTTCAGCCTTGTATCACACAGCTCTTCCCTTATCTAATCAGAAACAAGCTCTGCTGGGTCTCAGACCTTCCTTTAAATTTCTGTTTTGTTTTTTCTTTCTTATCAACATTTCCATGTGCAGTTCAAACATGCAAGCATCTCATTTGAAGTATGGCAGTGGTGCATCCTTCCATACCTTCCACTGCAAACATGGCGGTCGATTCAGAAGCAGATGATTAGCTGCCGTGTTGCTCATCCTGACTCCTTACTTCCTCCTAACTCACACTCTCAGTAGACATTACGCTAACTTGGACATTTTATTCCCCAGGTTAAACCTTTTCAAGGATTCTGTATCTCACGGATCCTTCATTTCTTCTTTAAATTTTCCACCATAGGATTTAGCATGTATTTGCAGAACCTTATCCACATGAACCTGTCTTCTGTACTTGTATTCTTAACATCATCTTCATTGGATTTTAAATTTTTCTTTGAACCTTTTGTTTTACTTATACTTAATATACCTTATTCTGCTTACATTTTACCATATGTGTCTTATTCATTATAATTGTACTTATGTTTTACTGATATTGTAGATTTACATGTTTTTTATTTTAAATGCATCTATAAGCATGTAGAAAAATAACAAAATCTTCACTAACACACCACTCCTATTGGAAGAGGTCCCAAATGACATTTGCTATATTGGAACATTGGCATTTGAATCAACGAATGCTTTGAAACAAAAGAAGTCTTTAGAGTAGTACTTGATTCTTGGTATTCATTCATATTTGGGAATGTTCAATGTTGAAAAATGTAAATTTTTTTCAATTTTTAGAAATTATTCAGAAAGTTCATTTGAAACTGACAAATACTGTTCATATGATTTTTATCACCTGAACCTGTAGATCTGAACAGTGAGGTAACAAAAGAAATAAAAATGGCTAAGAAATATCTCAAAAAGTATTCAACAACTTTAGCAATCAGTGAACTGCAGATAAAACTATTTTGAGATTTTCTTTCATTTCTGTCTAAGTGGCTACGATTTAGAAAACAACATAAACATATTATGGCAAGCATTTGGGGAAAGGGGTTATGCCTATGTGCAGTTGGTGGAATTGAAAACTTGTATAGCTACTATAGAAATCAATGTGGAGAATCTTCCAAAAGCTGAAAATACACATACTGTATGAGTCAGTTATACTACTTTTTGGCATAGTGCCAAAGGACTTGATAGCCTACTGAAGATATAGCAGCTCACCCATGTTCATTGCCCCTCTGTTCACAATAGCTGGGAAATGGAAACAGTCTAGATACCTGTCGACTTATGAATAGATAATGAAAATGTAGTACATCTACACAATTCTATTCAGCTGAAAAGAAAAATGGAACTATGAAACTTACAAGTAAATGGAAGGAATTGGAATTTATTATGCAGAGTGATATAAGCCCAACTCAGAAAACAAATGCCACATGTTCTCTTTTATTTATGGATCATAAGTCTTAATCTTTAGACTTGAATATATAAGTAGAATAACCCCAGAAGCCAGAAAAGTAGGAAAGGAACCATTGTGGAAGGAAGCAGAAGGAACTATAGAGAACTGCAACAAAGATATCATCAGTAAGAACCTCAGCAGAGCAACCGTGGTACTCGTACCTTGGGGGCAAGCAGCAGCTGTCTAATTGTATCCAATGTCCACTCAAATAGTTGGAACTCATGCATGGTACTGTAAACCTAGCCAAGAACCCATGGTTGAAGTCGTCCTAGGACCTAGAGGAAAATCTGTAACTACTATATTACTGAAGTAATATAGTTTCCAGCTGTCTCCTAAACACTTATCACTATACCTGTAGATCAGGGCACCTCTCACATTTCATTAAAGGAACTTCTTATTGCAACGAATAGAGACCAGTACAGAGATACCCAAAAGGTCAAATGAATAAGTAACTGTGGGATGCTCAGCAGCTAATGGGACATTTACACACAACTTGAACATCAAAGGCTCAGGAAAGACGGAGGAAAATGAGGCATAAAGACTTTAAGAGCTTGTAAGAGCCTGAGGACTAGGATGACGCAAAGGTAGAATTCTCATGTATGAAATCCTCAAATTCAAAAATATCCCAGAAAGTACAATTGAACTCACAAATATTTTTTTTCATATAATTTTAACAAGCTGAACCTACAAATTCATAGAAATAATGAAAGTCTAAGAATCACTAAGAATTTTCCAAGAATAATTAGCAAAACAAATTCATTACAGGTAATAAATACTGAAAAAAAAACATACAATTTAAATCCACATTGATTTCACACAGGGATACAGAATGGCAAAATAGAATAGATAATAAATGAACTTGACACTATGAAATATAATAAAGGTGTCATTTCACATGAATGGGTGTATTAGAGTTTTGTCACTTTGATGAACACCAGAGAGAAACAACGTAACGGCAGGAAGATTTGTTTTGGCTCACAATTTCAGAATTTTCAGGCCGTAGTCAGCCCTCTGTGTTGCTTTAGACTTGAGGTGAGATAAAGCAATGTGACAGTGGGAATAGGATGAAGAGGAAGGTCTGCATCTTGTAGCAGCCTGGAAACAGAAGAAACTCCAGAGAGGAAGACAGAGTACGGCCTCCATGTCCACATCTCCTACCCTTTCTTGACCTAACATTTCCATCTAAGTCTCATGTCCTAAAGTTGCATCTTACAACAACCAGAAATTAAAGGAAAAGTTGATAGAATGCCGGTGAGAATTGGGGAAAATCATATCTTCTTTCATATCATGTCTCAAGCAAGCATGAAAATATTTACATTTGGAAAGAAAAATAAATCTTAAGAGTAAATATGAAAAATATTTTTACTACTTAGAATAAAGGCAATTCCTTAATGGTTGTCTAACTATACATGCCCCTGACAGTGAAAGTACTGTGTACCAGGACTTGCTGTTAGCATGTCATTTGCTCTATGTAATTCATTGTTCACTGTGATGCCCACAGAGGCTTCCTAGTGAGACCTTACTCAAGGTCAGAGAATCTGAGCTTGCTTTATCCAGCAGGGCTGCATAGTGGGATGATTTGGCCATGGGCATGGTTACCAGGTGTTTTGAAGGGGCTACACTTGGATGTACATTGTGCTTTGATCTTGAAAGGGGGAGGTCTTTTGCTTCTCTGCTTGGCAGTCTATAAAAAGCTCATGAGAATAAAGGACAGAGTGACTGGGTATTGACCCAAGGACCTCCCAAAGCTATCCTGTGTCTCTGTCTTCCTTATAATCTCTTTCTATCTTTTACCTAATATTTCCTCATTCCTCTCTCCTCCACCCAAGAGCCCTTCAAAAGGTAGGAGCAAGTTGGAGCTGTACTCCAGCAGATTCCCACAGTTTACAAGTTATAAGTGAGTTCTATTACCACCTTGTTTTCTGGTAAAGAAATAGAATTTGACTTGTGACTATGTACTTCTTGTATGTTGTCAACATGGTTTTCAATCTTGTAGGCCTCTCCTGAGTTCATTATCTCTAGGTAATACTATATACTAACTATACGTGATAAAGGAAAATATAAGTGAATTTGAATTTGTTAAAATTAAAAATGTTTGAATGACAGGTTACCATAGCAATCTTCAGACACAAGAAGGTACATGGGACACAGAGACATAGTTAAATAAGAAATTTTCCATGTTATTAAGAAAAATGAGCAAAAATTAGGTAAAACAACATGCAAATCACATGAAAGAAAGCTCAAATTGAATAATTTCCCTCAAGTGGGAAGAAGTAAATTAAAACCACAGTGAGACAACTCTTCATGATAACCTCTTGTCTAGGCAAAGATGGGGAGAAATAGTGAATTAACATGCAGTGCCAATGACAGTATAAACTTGCAGGACTGTTTTGACATCAACCATCAGTATTATGTAATACTTGAGATATGCATAATCTACAACCAAGAAATTTTATTTCTAAATATAGGAACAAATGCATTCTCATTTAAGAAGACAATATGTACAAGTGTTTTACAATTTCGCATTTGTAAGTATCTTAGAAGTATAAACAACCTAAGTATTTTGGAATGAAAAAATAAGCATATTTCATTAGGTTGTGTTCTAATTAATATATAGAATACATATTGCATTTAGGTTGTATTCTAATTAATATATAAGATACAAATTACATAAATACATAGCTGTGCATATAAACAAAATAAAAAGTTAAATAGAGAGGATCATCATATCGTTATTTGTATGCACTTTAAACCATACATAAAAGTCTTTAAACTTTAGATATCTAATAAGCATGTTATACATAATTCATAATGTTAGTCTTTTATTGAGAAATGAGAAAAACTGAAAAAGAAAAGTTGTGTAAGCATGTATAAGGATGAGGACTTGAGTTTGAATTCCTAACATTCAAAGTATTACTCTGCAATCCCAGCATTGAGGGATGGAGTCAGGTAGATATCAGGAGCCTAGTGGCCAGCCAGTTTGGCCAGACTGTGAACTCCAGGTTCAATAAGAAGCCTTGCCTCAAAAAATTTTAGATGAAAAGCAACCGAGGAAAACATCTTGTCATCAATCAACCTCTGGCCACTACATGCCCCTACATGGGCAAGTACCCCTACACACACACACACACACACACACACACACACACACACACACACACTTACTGCTATTATTACTACTAATAATATGAAGCAAATTCTCCTTGTAGTTGTACAATCTTGCAGAAAGGCATATTCAGTATATTATAGTATTATGCAGTTTTATAATTTTTGGGTCGTTTAATGTATTTTGGTATGTGTTTTAATGTGCTTTGGTGTTTAATACTAAATATAGGAACAGCATAAATAACACAGATCTGAATTAGTCACTCAGGACTTGTGAAGAGGCTGTCAAACTCAGGAAATGTTGCTTCTCCAGTGTTGTTTTGTTTGTTTGTTGATTTTTGTTTTTTGCCTAGTTTCTTCATCCGTGCACAGAAGCCACCAGCCAATGGCTGTATAAGACAAATACATGGTTCCCTTGAATGAGGGATGCACTGCTCCATAATCAGGGCCCTCGATGGCATCACAGGAAGAAAAGGAAGAATCTAGCTAGTTCTCTGTCTTCATGGTGTAGATACTTGTAAAAAGCTTTGTTGTTGGGGCTGTCAGCTCACAAGTAATGATACAGAGACTTATTATTAATTATGAAAGCTTGACCTTAGCTTAGACTTTTCCCCAACTAGCTCTTATAGCTTAATTAACATATATATATATATATATATATATATATATATATATATATATATTTAAATCTACATTCTGCCATGTGGCTCTCTCATCTCTTCTTCCACACATCTGACTTGCTTTGAGTCTGCTTCCGAAAATGCAGGACAAGATTCCTCTTCCCAGTTTCTCTCTTTCTGCCCGGAAGTCCCACCTATTCTCTCCTGGCCCGATGTTGGCCATTTAGCTTTTTATCAAACCAATCAAAAAATGCCTTAGGTGGAAACACAACATTTTTTTAAACACAATACTATTTACAGTGTAAATAAATATTTCACAACAGGTACTCTTCCATCACGCCCTTTCTGTGGTGTGCTGAAAGAGCTGAGGCTAAAAGCCAATTGGATACTTCCTGCTTTTATTTTAAGTAGGTCAGGCACTTGTCACAGCTAGGAGAAAAGCCAGGAGATCACTCATCTAGGGAAAGCGCCTTTGTTATTAATTATCTCTACTCTTTTTGCATATATGTACTAAGGATTTTCTTCTCTTTGTCCACTAAATGTTAAGTCCATGACAATGAGCACCTTGTTAACTTCATTTGTATTGTATCCCCAGTACTTAGAACACAGCAACTGTAGAAAAGAAATTCCTGGCAGCTCTTCGCTGAAACTTGGGTTGTACTGCACTCAGTTCTAGAGCTCCTGCCTTCTAAAAGTTGGCAATTTAATTAACAGGAAAATTTCATAATAATATGATTAGTTATACCAAGGAAGCACTGAGAATTGCAGAAGTCAGCCTCAGCTGATTCAGACTGGAGTCTGAAGCATCCTGGAGGAAGGAACTAGAGTTGATGGCATATTCCCCAAAGGTCATACCATAAGCAAGTTACTTCAACACTGTCACTTGTGGCTTTTGTTTTCTCTTCTTTAAAATTGACCGGGGAGGAAATGTAGTATGCCCATACTATATACCATATGCTGCACCATTGATCATTGCCCATGTCTTGTATAGTGTCAGCATATAACAAGTATGCAAGAATATTTTTATATGAATAAATGAAAATTGTCTGGGTAGACTTTTTTTTTAATGAATTCCTGAATTGTTCCTAAGAACTGATAAAGGAATTTGTCTTCCTTCAGGTTCACTGAGAGAGTCAGTGAACTTTTATTTTTGACATTGTTTTGTTTTTTGAGATAGTCTCTATTGCCCAGGCTAGTTTCAAACTCATGTAGCTGAGGTTGACCTTGAACTTGTGATTCTTCTGCTTTCATCCCTGGTACTGGAGTACAGGCATTTGGCACTATAGTATGCTGTATCCCAGTGTTCTAAATGGACCAAAGATGCTAACAAATTTGGAAACAAAGTAAAGGCAAGTCAGTGGTAGTCCTGACACAGCTGAGTGAGTGTAGAGAGTAAAGTCAAATCCAGCAGGAAAAGCAGCTGCAAGACTCCAGGCAGCTACAGGAAGAAAAGTCACATGTTGAAGAAAAACCCTTTCTGGAAAAACAAGTATGAAAAAAAAAATCACAAAGAACTGCGGAATCAGTACTCATGAGAATGTGGAGAGACAGGATAAAGGTGGGGATATGGCAGCTCCTCATGCACACACAGTTCTTGTGGACGGGAAGCTCCTTTCTGATTTGCAGCTACAGTCGCAGGTAGTGAGACACACTTCCTCAGCAAAGAGGAGCAGGAGATTAAATTACAAGCATTACATAAGGAGAAAGAAAATCCAACTTGAGACACTGCCAAGGACCCAGTACACACTTCTTGTTCCTGAAGCAAAAGGCATTTCTAGAGGAGCTGCTGCAGCGAGCCAGACAGGATGTAGCTGGGAGGTAGAACATCGAGCTGAAGAGGAAGGCACAGACCTTGGAGTTCACAGCCAGGCAGGCTCATCTTGAATTCTTCCTGGTGTCAACTGACAGATGCAGGCAGGAACTACAGGACAGAGGGAGTTATAGCATCTAACTCCGGAGTACGGAGTTGGAGTCTACAGGAAACCAGTGAAGCAAAGCAGAAGCAGCAGCTGAAAGAGGTACAGAGAAACCTTGAGACTGACTGCTAAGTTTGTGCTTAACCATGATGGGCCCACAGAGATCACATTGAGCTACCCTGATCATTCAGAATCCAAGTAAATTTACCTAATTATACTAAGCACTTTGGTTTTGGGATGATGATTTTTCCTTAGTGTCATATTCTAAATTTTCAATGTACTTTTCACAAATGTGACAGACTGTGGAAACACCAATAATTTATTGAACTGTGGATCCTTAGAAAGGAGTATGATCCCAAGTTTTGGTCATGCTCATGAATGGTTCTAATCAGCTTTCTCTCTTCTAGAAATTGCTACTCATGAAAATTTTCAAAATAATTTATTTTATTCATATGTAAAATCAATTAATTAAGAAAGGATTCTCCAGCAAAGTGCTAGAGAGGCCCACAGAAATCCACAAAGATACCCCCACAACAGACTGCTGGCAATGGTCGAGAGACAGCCCGAACTGACCTACTCTGGTGATGGGATGGCCAAACACCCTAATTGTAGTGCTAGAAACCCCATCCAACGACTGAGGGATCTGGATGCAGAGATCCATGGCTAGGCCCCGGGTGGAGCTCTGGGAGTCCAATTAGTGAGAAAGAGGAGGGTTTATATGAGCGAGAATTGTTGAGACCAAGGTTGGATAAAGCACAGGGACAAATAGCCAAACGAATGGAAACACATGAACTATGAACCAATGGCTGAGGGGTCCCCAACTGGATCAGGCCCTCTGAATGGGTGAGACAATTGATTGGCTTGATCTCTTTGGGAGGCATCCAGGCAGTGGGACCGGGTCCTGTGCTCATTGCATGAGTCAGCTGTTTGAAACCTGGGACCTTATGCAGGATGGCTTGGCTCGGCCTGGGAGGAAGGGACTGGGCCTGCCTGGACTGAGTCTACCAGGTTGATCTCAGTCCCTGGGGGAGGCTTTGCCCTGGAGGAGGTGGAGATGGGGGGTGGGCTGGGGGGAAGGTGAGGGGGGTGGGAGAGGGGAGAACAAGGGAATCCGTGGCTGATATGTAGAACTGAATTGTATTGCAAAATAAAAAAAAAAAAATTAAAAAAAGAAAAAATTTTCCTTCAATGTGCCTTTGGATTCTATTTTTAACTTTGTTGTGTGAAATATATACTTTGCTGTTTAACAATGTTGTTATTGAAAAATAAAAGCTGGCCAGTGATAAAGTAGGTGTATGTTGAAAGTTTGCTGGTCCCTGGGGCGGGGGCGGGGGGGGGGAGTGGTTATCAGCTGCATTTGACTTCTCAGAGTTTTGAACAATATTTTGTTCATATAACTATGTTTGGAGAAGACTCTAAGTATAGCTTAAAAGTGATAATTTTTCCTCCTGAGGTTATGTATTGCCTTTGGAGCACTAAGCACCATCTCTGACTTGCTTACAGACTCCATAAGCTCCTGCTACAAAAATCTAGATTTGTTGCCTCCAAACACACAGGCCTTTCTCTTCAATACTTTACTGTTTCTGGCAGTAATAATTTGACTTACATTTATAAAGAGAAATTGATTTTACAAATTTGGATATAATGGTTGAAATATTGAACATCAGATACTGAGACAAATGCTCTAAAATGGACCAAAATAATCCCTCCTCTTCTACTTCCCATTTTATGTCTTACTCTACAATATGCAAAGTAAGTAAATACAACCAGAATTCTTAGGCAATTACAAATGAAGAGAAAATCTAGCATGAACTCAAATTAATAAAAGCTTGGGACTGGAGAGATAATGGCTCAGTAGTTAAGGGCACACATTCCTCTTGCAGAAGACCCTCCTTGGTTCTCAGAACCCATTTCAGGCAGCTTACATATTATTGTAATTATAGTTCCAGGGATATCTGATGTTCTCTTCTGACCTCCAGAGGCACTTGCACAACACACACACACACACACACACACACACACACACACACACACACTTAAAATTTTAAAGCAAATTCTTAAAAATAGAAAGAAAAACTTAAAATCTACAATGTATTATTGTTAACCTGAAAAGCAGGTTCATAGTGGGTATTGAGTCAGGCATCAGAGCATTTGCGTTTCAGAACGTTCAAAGTTCAAATGATGTCTTATGTTTGGTTCCCTGGAAAGAAATCCTGCGGTGCATGGTTGCATACAAAATGGTGCTGGAAAATTCTCTTGGTAAAAAGGTGATAAAGGGGCTGGAGAGATGGCTCAGAGGTCAAGAGCACTGACTGCTCTTCCGGAGGTCCTGAGTTCAATTCCCAGCAACCACATGGTGGCTCACAACCATCTGTAATGAGATCTGCTGTCCTCTTCTGGCCTGCAGGGATACACGCCGGCAGAACAGTGTATACGTAATAAATAAATAAGCAAGTAAACAAATAAATAAATAAATCTTTTTTTAAAAATGGGAAAGGCTGTACTTTCAGAGGAGTGAGCTGAGAAGCAGGCCACTTATAGGTGAACCCTCTGTCAATCTTATTTAAAAAAAAAAAGAAGAAGAAGAAGGTAAGAAAGGCAGTCCTTTCAGAGGGGGAGCTGATAAGTAGGCCACTTATGGGTAAGGTCTCTGTCAATCTTATTGAATCTTCTGGAGCTGACATAGTCTTCAAAGATGTCTATCTCATTGCCCAGCCACAAACACCTTCTGTAGAGAAGCGTGGTCATGTGCAAGGTGTTTCCCCTTGATAAAGTACAATTCTAGTGAGGAAATCAGCTCATGAGTCATCAGGTAGGTGATTTCTCGTAGCTGCTGTGGGGAGCTTTAGCCATAAACAGAGAGGGTTCTAAGAAAAGCACTGCCTTTTACTAAAATGATTTTCATGCTCACAAACTTCTTATCTTTGATCTACCTTCAAGAAGTTGAAATCTCATTTCCTGAGAGACCAATGAAATCAGGTCCAGCGATGAGGTAAGCACACCCATTTTGTCTACTACTGGGAAATAAGGCAGTTGCAATGTCAAAAGAGGTTTTAGGACTTCATCAGAGGGTTTTCTAACTGACATCAATGTATATTTATGCAACATAGTGGAAACTTTAAAATGTCCCTTAACCACATATAATATTTCGTTAGGGAGACTGTCTGTGCAACCTGAGAGGTGCACAGAATAAGGGCACATTACTGAATGGAGGCTTCCAACTTAGTACATTTCCTTCCTTGACACAAATGACTCTATATTGAACTTCATGAATATTTTTGCAATAACATCTATCGTTTAATTACAGAGAGACATTTTAAAAATAGACAGATAAATAATTCAACGTTATTTCTTTTTGAAATATGTAAAATATTTCTGAAGTGAATGGATGAGTTCTAATAGGTTATAAGACCAGGAATTAATTTTTTTTTGAAATTTCAGATTCACAGTACCGGTCAGTTACTGGCATTCTACCTATGAAACTTTTAATGGACTCAGAATGCAGTCACTTTAAATACATACAACTTTTTGATTGGTATAATTCTCTAAACAGTAATGTTATTTTGCTAACTTACTTAAATAAATGAATCTATAATTTTAAGGCAATCATGTGTTCAAGTGGAACAAACATTCATTCTGAAGACAGATTTGGGTTTATTTTGACTGCAGTGTTTCTTAGATTTATGTACTGGGCAAGTCATTTAACCTCCCTAAGACATAACTTGCTCAACTATAGAGTGCAGAAAATGTAGGAAATCTCTAGCAGATTTATTATTATTATTACTATTATTATTATTACATTGTTGTATGCATAATACCAGTCATAGGAAAAGGCTATGTGAAGATAATCATATTTTCCTTTTTCAACGTATAAACTCAGTAAATGCATGTGGATGTTATAAAGGAAAAACTAAGCTGACAATGGAAACTTTATTCAGAAATACTGGATGGGATCTACGTGACATGCGACACACATGTTGATTCTTTGGAGTACGTGTCAGGAAAGTGATGAAGTTGTCTAAGGAGTACAGATGAAGCACTGCCACGCACTAAAATGGTGAAATACGTTGACTTGCATCAGTCATGAATATCCTGAAGAAACGACGTTTGATCGTGAGTCAGTAAACTTTTCATGTATTGCTTGATATTGTATTTAAATTTTACCCTTGAATCTTTTCAGGGTTTAGTCAATTGTACGAACTTCTTTTAATTTTAAAGAATTAGATTATGTGAATTAAAAGAAGAAAATCTGTCTTTGAAACAGGTTTTGTCCAAACCATTCTCGTATTTCTTGCCATATTAGATTTCAGTTCTAATAGAAGTGTCTTTATGCTTCTATGAAATGTTCAGCAGATTTGGTCTTGAATCTCCAGAGGCCATGTCCCACACAGCCCACAATTTTGTAACCATCATGGGACTGAACAATGGTCACAATTTCCGTAACTTCCTTCCTTCTCACCTTGGCTCTTGTACGATGTGAGTCACACCAGATTTGTAACCCAGAAAGTCTGTGCGGTGGACAGGCTTAGAAATGTCTTCCTTGGGGAAGTGACACACAATGTTCCCTGATGCACTTCTGAGGCAGGGACCCCTAGGACTCATGCTTTCAAGCAAAGGATGTACTGTGAAATACTACCCAGCCCAATCCTGATATCAGAACTCTAAAACTGTTGAACTAGTAAGAACAGATGCTGTATTTGATGGTAGGCAGAGACAGAATCTTCTCTCCAGTATTGAATGAGTTCTGCTAACCAGTAACATGAGTTATAGGCCACCAAAATAAAGAGAAAATTGGTTTATTTTATTTGTTATTCTATTCCATAATTCAAATAAATATGAATTAAAGTAGGAAATTGTGTTGCAGATAGATGAAATATTCTTAAATATGGTTACATTGGAAATGTTTAGAATAGTCAGGAAAACAAAGCTTTGGGTATTATATGCAGTGTAATGTGCACAATAAAATGTGGGCAGATTAAGTTATTTCTTTGAAAGAATATAGGTTATTGTATTTTAGTCTGCTAGGGAGAGATTTACCATTTAACATTGTTGCAAAAGTAAAAGATAACTGAAAAATTAAGAATGGAAAATAATAATGTGCTACCAGAACCAAATCTAAGGAAACAAGTTATCCTTGCCTGACATGATTCTTTACCCATGTCAGGTCATTCTACTAGACACATAAATTGCAGCATGGGTTTTAAGTTGGGGCCTCAAGTGTTTCTTCAAAGTGCATGCATTTACAATTTCTCCCACAATTTTAGGATTTAATAAGAAAAATCTCTGTGTGTCTGCAGAGGATGTGAAACCATTTTGCAATGATCAGCTTTGTGAAATTTTGAGAAAGCGCAATAAGAAAGGAATCTTTATTGGTAAGTGGATAGAGAAATTCTTTTGGGTATTGAGCTGGCACACAAAAAAGAACTTCATCATGATCTTCTCGAATAGACTTCTAAGACACAGCCACTGAGAAGTGATGACGGGCTGGCAGGAGGACTTCCTTACACTCCACATTCTTGCCAACACTCACACTGCCAAGCATTGCTTCTAGAACCTGCTATTCCCACTTTTAATTTTTAAACAAAGTTTTTTTTTTTTTTATTTCAGAGATATCTGATACATGGAGCAGGAGTGGGATTTACTAGTCATAGCCTAGACTTTTTCCTCTGAGGAACACAGCACTCACTCTAAAGGATTAAAATGGTGACAACTTTCTACGCAGCTTGTCAAGTGCCAATATATACATCAGGTGCTTCATGTAACCCATCTCATTAAATCCTTGTTACTAAATCTATCCAAAGGCTTAGCATCAATTATATTTACTCTTAAGTATCTCATGGTAGAAAGATGTGGTCATCAGTAGTGCTTGCTGCTATTCCTTGATATTTCTGAGGTAAAGGATGGGAGTATATTTCTTATTCCCTTAATGTCAGGCATGGCCATAAGATTTATTTTAACTAGTTAAACATGATGAAATGAGGTGACAGTTCTGAAAAGAAGCTTGTATGAACTGATATCTGTTCTGTTTCTTTATTCTCTGATATTAATAGAGCTCTAACACAGTAAGGACTGTGTTAGCTCTGGTCCCTGAAAACGGCCTTTTAACCTCTATGGCTCATGATTCATGTCAATGTGGAGCATAATCTCCTGCCTTGCCATAATGGAAGGTAACATGAACAGAAAATGAACCTTTTGTTGTTGTTGTTGTTTTGTTTTAAGTCATTAGGCGTGTACTTACTGGCATGGAATTAAAACTCATGGTATCAGGGACCCAGGTTCTATATTCCTCTTCACTTCAGTGGATATGACTTTTATTTCCAAGCATACTTCATGGAACAAAATGTATCTGTTAGTTCAACTCATAAGGTCTTCATTCCAGAGATGAAAGTAGAGAAAAATTGGCTAAGATATTGTTCTCTTTGTAAGACAATGCTTCTTGACAATGTCATTAATTACTTCCACTGTGTCTCATTTGGTGAAATTTACTGATGTAATACACATAAGAAAGAGATCGATGGTGTTTTTGATGTAGAAATGATCCTATAGTTGGTTGGTTGGTACTATTTCTTTGAGATAGGAGAACTGATAAGAGAAACCAAGCCATCTCTACAAAGATGGTTCTTATAATTTGAACCACCCTATAGCTGAATAAAGAGAAATGAGAATGATTTAACTTAATGATGATTATTTAACTAATGATTGGAGGTATCTCAGTACTGTACAAGTAATCTAACTCCAAAGCTATGGATTAGTCATAGGACTGCACATTCCCACTGTTCCCCTACACAATTTAAATTCTATTTTAATATTAGAGAAAATTCTATGGAATCATATTGACTTGAAATTTTAACTTTTCTCTTTACATCAAACTTGGAGATAAGATATGACTGAGATCTCTAACAAGATGCTTGAAATTATTGTAAATAATTTAACTAGAATATGACTGATATTCATAATTCTTTATAACAGTCTCCCATTACTCCTTATACTATTATAATTCATTTTCTATGTTTATTGATAAATTTATCAATGGTTTTCAGATGGAACAAAAGACTCAGTGTTGAGTGAAATAACCAGGAGAACTTTATGAGAGTAAATTTAAATCTATTAAAAGTTTTAAATTTACAATTTCTACCTATTATTCATTTCCTGATGATTGAGAATCCTGTTGTTGAGCTTAAACTTTGAGTATATTGTATATGTTCAAATACAAAATTTTAAAAGTCAGTGACACTATATAAACATTTCTTGTTGCGTATTCTGGTACTCTTAGATTGTTAGCCGTAAAAAATAAGTGTACCAGACCACAGAGAAAGATAGGAAATACTTGCATAGAACAAATTCCCATTTTTCTTAGCTTCTGAAAAATGCCTCATGCTGTCACGGTAATTATTTCCACTGATATGACAATATTTTGATTCCATGAGTAATGTAGAAGTGGGCAGATATTCTGCACCTTTTGTATCTTGTCCTTGGTGAATTTCTCTCAACATTGTGCTAATCTCCTTCCATCCAAATATCCCACTATTGCTTTCATGTTATTGTTTCTTTCTTCTTGTGTGTGTGTATGTGTGTGTGTGTGTGTGTGTGTGTGTGTGTGTGTTTCGGGGAGGGTGCTGGGGGCAGAACATTCACAAGCCAGCAGTCAATATCAGATGTTATCTTCAATAGCCTTATCTTTTGGGCAGAGTCACTCATTGATCTTGGAGTTTGATGAGTCAGCTCACCTGACTGGCAAGAGAGCCCCAGGGACCCTGCTGACTCAGCATCCCAAGGCCAGAGATTACAGACACCTGTTATGAATCAAATGGAGATCCTTATACTTGTGAGGCAAGTATCTTAACCTTTGGGCCATCACCAGCCCGTTTTACTCTTTTAATAAAAACTATTATATGTTTCAAGACTCAGATTCTGTGGACCCACATAAAGCTATGTATTCTGAAAAAATACTGTTTGCACTGTTTACACTGGGATATCTATTCAACTTCCACAATTATCTGTATGCTTATAGAAATGCTGAACTATGTGTTGTATTAATTAAAATGTATGAACAGTAAAAAGCAGAACTGCATAGTTAGTAACCAATATGTTCTAGATTAATTTATCTTTAAAAATATTTACATATCAGAATATTAACATGCTCCTCTCCTTTTAAAATTTTTTCATACTATGTTTTGATCACCTTCTTTCTTCTCCCCCAAGTCTTTCCAGATTCTCCCCAACTCCCTAATCCCTCAACTTCATGTTTTTTTAATTAACAAAATAAATCACACAGACAAACATGGGCTCTGTTTTATGTTGGACAACTACTCTTGAGCATGAAGCCAGGACTGAGGTGTGGTTTGTACATCCAGTGTCACTTGTTAGAGAAAACTGCCTTTCTCTCCCCTAGACAGTATGAATTGCAAATAATTTATTGGTTCAGGGTAGGATTTAGTGATGAAAACAATCCTGATTTAATATCCAGTTTCCCTCTAGCTACTAGTCTTTACTAATAAAATACTTGACAGAGCTGCTATAGCCCCTGTATCTACTTAGTCATCTCGTATTTTCTTAGCTGTCTGGCCTATCACACTATGAAAACTTTTTTTGTTAGGGTCAGCAGTCATTTCTACACTAGGGCCATTGGCTTATTTGACTGCTATCTTCCATCTATCAGTATTTGACTCAATTAACCATTTTCTTTGTCTCATTATTTCTTTCTGTCTTAAGTTTTAAGATCTTGGTATTTCTCCCAGCCTCCAAGCTCTTTATGTAAATCCTTACTTTATGTACCCTATCTCTCTTGTTCTCTCTGTATAAACCTCTCAGGGTTTTTTACTTAATCTCTCACTGGCATACCTAATTTCCTTCTTTCTTTTTTCCCCTAACACACATATAATTTTAAATCAAAGTTCCATTAAATTCCATGTATCAGAGAAAACACATGGTTTTTGTTTGTCTGAGTCTGTTATTTTTTTCTTAACATAGTTATTACCAGTTGCATCTATTTACTTTTTGTGATATTGTCCTTACTTGATTTAGAACATCATCTTATTTTTCCCAAATATATCACTTGGTACTTATTTCCCAGGTTCTTTTCATCCTCTCTTCTCAGTGCTTTAATCATTCACATCTCATTCCTGACATCTCTTTTCTATTTTCATTTGTACACTTGGTTATCTTATGCAGTTGTATAGCTTTAAATATTCTCTATATTTGAATTATTGCTGTAGTAGTTTAGAACATTCCAGAAACACAGTATGAGATAAGAATTCACATTTAAGAAATTATTTGGAAGATGATGCAAAAGTACTTTATTTGCAGCTCAGAATGTGAAAAGAGTAACAGAAGGCAACAGTAAGGGGAACAGGGACATGGGTGAGCTAGCTACAACTTTAGGTCAGTGGAGCTTGATTTCAGCAGAGAATTCTAGAAACAAACACTTGGTACTTCATTCCAGTTTTGAGAGAGTACAATTCTGTAGCACTTCAAATCTGCCATGTACGTTGACAGTATGTGTCCAGGGGCCAGAGAAGTCCCCCATGCTGAGGTAACAGTACTGAGAGTTATATGTTGTAGTAGATTCTTCTCTTACATCAGATTTGCTACATTTAGCTTCTCTGTTACTTTATCCCAGCTGGTCTGTCACTTGCACCTATCTCCTCTTTGTGTCAATTTCATTCTACCAGAGGTTTTTGTTTTGTTTTGTTTTTGTTTGTTTGTTTGTTTTTTAACATAAAATTGCACCCTATGTTTTGTTACTTTTCTCCTCTTAACCTGATCTATTTTTATTACTTTTATTCCCATTTGATCTTTTATATAAAAAATACATGTAATTTCTCTCTACATCTGTTCTTGTATTTAGATATGGAAGCAAAGGTTTCTGGTTTGTTTGCTTTTATCTCTCCAGACCTAGAAAATTCTTGGAATCGACCAATCCTGAAAAGGAAAAATGATGGGAGAAGTAATCTTAATAGTCTAAATGTTTTATACCTTTCATAGCTTTTCAAGAGAATTTATTTTCACTTCAATTTGGATTGCATGTATGAATAATCTAGATAAAGAAATCATATAAGCAATTTACAAATAAAATTACACATTTTGATATAATCACCAGCTTAAAAAATCAATCAACATGACAAGAATTTCAAATTGTTTACCTTTTCTTTATACTTTATTAATTTAAACAAAATATTACTTTGAAAGAAAAAGAACATTTTTATTGAAATATTAATGTGGTAAAAATTTACAAAAAATACTGCACCATGTTATTATATTATATAGTACCTCTGCTGGTATTTAAAAAGAGATATTTAATAGAGATAATTTTTGAAAATATAAAGATAAAACAATAGAGATTATTAAAAGAGAAAATACTGTTAAGTCACTTCCCCCAATATAGCAGTCATTCATAAAAGGTTCACAGGATACTGGAGTCCAAAGGAATTAAAAAGCTGATGAGAGAGATGTAGTGCAAGTTCAATGACCAACGTCACTCTACTGGATGCCATCCAATTATAGTTTTTCTTTATATTTTAGCTTAGTGCAAGATTTCTAGACTAATTACCCTGCTATTTTAAAGATGCCAGTTTGCAATCCTCCATAGGAAAACAAACATAAAAGCAATTAATTCATGCCCTTCTACTAAATACTGCTCTGTAATGAAGGATGCAGAAAATAGTCATATATGGACAGTTGCTTAAATACACAGCTATGAGCAACAAGTTCCATGTATATGTTAACAAAGCCTTAGTAAAGGACATGCTCCTTGGGTTTTGGAGGTAAAATAGGCATCTCAGACAGGGTTAGAGATACAGGATATTATGAAAGTGCCAACACAAAAATCTGCAAGGCTCATTTACAAAACTTCACATTTTAATTTATCTGGAACCAAGAATACATAAAGAGGAAGCATCAAGGAGACCACTAAAGTGATCATGAAAAGCTTTTACTTCTGCCAAAATGCTTGTTCTTCATACTGAAATACATTGGAATTTGTCCAGGACAATAACATATTTTCATTTCAGAAATGTATTTGTAGGGACAGTTTGTAGAGTAGATTAGATTAGAGAGTGTACTGAAGAATAGGACAAATTTTTATGATTCAGGGTAATACTGAAACATATTAAAGCTAATACATTTTTATTGGTGCATTGGTCTCAGTTACTAACATACATTTTATAAGGATGGACTACTCAGGGCTTCATTTCATTTGGGAATAAGTTTCAGCCTTTTGACAGCTTTTGAAAGGTAATAATAGCTATTTTGAAAAGGGATTATAAATGAGAAAACTTTGAAAGTGGGGTGGTGGATCATATGATGTGATGTGATATTCATGTGTGGAAATATTCAGCTGAATGTACCATGTAACATGTGAATAGAGGCTTCGTGGGAAATTGGTTATCTATTTCTGGATCTCATTGTGAATGAGGGTATTGGTCAAATATATTTTTCCATGTCCTTAGAAAGTTACTAGCTGTTGTAGGTTTAGGCTTGGAGAAATTCACCATGATGGATTAGAGCATCAGACACTAATGTTACAGGAAATTCAGCTTAGAAAGAAGACTATTAACTATGACAAAAGCATGTAGAATACCACCATGAGGGAATGGGATGACTATTCAATGCACATGTGTATAAAAATGCTTAAAGTTTTTGATGTTTGATTTTTGCCTTGTTTAGAGTTCTACAGGAAAATGGAACTAATATGGAGCTGTATGTGTAATTCAAATGGCCAAGAAATATTTCAGTCTGCCATCTGCAAATTGGAGAAACAATAAAGTGAATAATGCAATTATGTTAGAATCTGAGGGTCTGAAAATGGAAGGGAGACATGGATGACAGCGTAAATCTTGGTTTGAATTTGAGGTCTGAGAAATGTGAGTTCCAGTGTCAAAAAAATACAGGAGAAGTGCTCAATGGCCACAGCTCAAGGAGATAAAATGACTCACTCTTCTTCTGTGTCTTCATTCTATTCAAGCCCTCTGTAGATAGGACTGTGAGTCCACACTGATGATAACAGATTATCTTTGGCTTTAATGTGAATCTTTCCTTGAACTATTATCAGAGATAGATACAGAAATATTATTCTGACAAGCTATGTGTGATCTCTTAGCTTAGTCAGCTTTACACATAAAATCAGCCATCAGACACTTACTTTGGCTGATGCTGTTGAGAATATCAACAACTTTTGAGAATTCTGTGCGTCAGCACAGTGAAAATATTTCAATTGTTTTAGAACAGTCAGTCTTTTTTCAAACATTTAGAGGGGTTTAGTAATTTGAGATGTGATTTTTTTTCCATTCAGGGAAACAAGTACATACTAACTGTGTCCAAGGGAATTTTTGGCTCGTTTATTTGGAGAGTACATTCCTTTCTTCATTTTGTCCCTTAATCTCAGTATATGCATTGATGATTTTGGTTAAGGGTTATGCTAACCCTAGTGCTTGCTCTTATAAAGCACCTGGGATATTGAGAAATTCTTCAGAATACTGTGATGAAAGAAGCAGCAGACATGTTCGAGTACATGTGCTTCACCAGGTGTGAGCAAAAGCTTGTGCAAGTTCATGAACTGGTGTGTGAGTGAGGCTTTCAGGGTTCTAGTCATCTGCTTCATGCTGAGACATCACTTCCAATGTAACATACAAATGATTACATCCCATAATTTCTATTACCAAGAAGGAAATACAGTTACTTGTAGGTTAAGATTGCGTTTGAGAGGAGTGATCTCATACTTGAAAATGCTTTGATTATTAAGCTTTAACTGATGAGAAACTTATGTGAAACACTGTTTGGAAAACTAAAACACAACTTCCTTGATATATAGAGCAGAGCCACTGTCTGTATGGTAGCCAGTTCTAAACACTTCACAGAAATAGTGACTAGCATTATGTTACATCTAGGTAATAAAATATTGCTATGGGACACCAAATGAAATCATTACTAGAAATTTTTATCATGAACTAATTACTTCAGATTTACTAATTACTTACAATTTCAAAAAGCATTGGTGGATGTAAGTATGGAATGGTAATTAATACGGTGGAAGTGGTATATATAGGATGGGCAATATGCATGAAGGGAAAACAGATAAGTTAAATATGAGCACATTTATATGTGATTCAACTTCATATCATTAGGGTCTTCCGTGTTAGCCAGCTTCTCTGGAGCTGTGGGTTGTAGTCCGTTTATCCTTTGCTTTACATCTAGTATCCACTTATGAGTGGGTAAATAACATGTTTGTCCTTCTGAGTCTGGGTTACCTTACTCAGGATGATATTTTCTAGTTCCATCTATTTGCCTGAAATTTTCATAATGTCATTGTTTTTTACTTCTGAGTAGTACTCCATTATGTATATGTACCACATTTTCTAAATCCAGTCTTCAGTTGCAGGGCATGTAGGGTGTTTCTAGGTTCTGGATATTATGAATAATACTGCTATGAACATAGTTGAGAATGTGTGCTTGTGGTATGATTGAGCATTCTTGGGTATATGCTCAAGAGTGGTGTAGCTAGGTCTTGAGGAAGACTGATTCCCAATTTTCTGAGAAACTGCCATAGTGATTTTCAAAGTGGCTGTACAAGTTTGCACTTCCACCAATAGTGGAGGAGTGTTCCCCTTGCTCCACATTCTCTCCAACATAGACTGTCATTAGTATTTTTGATCTTAGCCATTCTGACGGGTGTAAGATAGTATCTCATAGTCGTTTTGATTTGCATTTCCCTGATGACTAAGGATGTTGAGCAATTTCATAAATATCTTTCAGCCCTTTGAGATTCTTCTGTTGAGAATTCTCTGTTTAGCTCTGTAGTCCATTTTTTTAAATTGGATTGTTCAGTATTTTGAAGTCTAGTTTCTTGAATTCTTTATATATTTTGGAGATCATCCCTCTCTCAGTTTTGGGGTTGGTGAAGATCTTTTCCCATTCTGTAGGCTGTTGTTTTGTCTTCTTTACCATGTACTTTGCCTTACAGAAGCTTCTCAGTTTCAGGAGATCCAATTTATTAATTGTTGTTCTCAGTGTCTGTGCTACTGGTACTATATTTGGGAAGTAGTCTCCTGTGCCAACGAATTTAAGAATAGTTTCTACTTTCTCTTCTATCAGGTTCAGTGTAACTGGTTTTATATTGAGGTCTTTGATCCGCTTGGATTTGAGTTTTGTGCATGCTGACAGATATGGATCTATTTGCAGTCTTCTACATGTTGACATCCAGTTATGCCAGGACCATTTGTTGAAGATGCTTTCTTTTTTCCATTGTACAGTTGTGGCTTCTTTGTCAAAAATTAGGTGTTCATAGGTGTGTCAGTTAATGTCACATAAATCCAATTCCATTGGTCCACACGTCAGTTTTTATGCCAATACAAAATTGTTTTTATTACTATTTCTCTATAGTAGAGCTTGAGGTCAGGGATGGTGATGCCTCCAGTGGTGGCTTTATTGTACAGGATTGTTTTAGCTATCCTGTTTTTTTTTTTTTTCATATGAAGTTGAGTATTGTTCTTTCCAGGTCTGTGAAAAATTGTGTTGAGATTTTGATGGGGATTGTATTGAATATGTAGATTGCTTTTGGTGGGATTGCCATTTTTACTGTGTTAATCCTACCTATTGGTGAATACAACTGTCATCATAAAGTCTTTCTCCCATAACTGATGGAAGCAGATGCAGAGATCCACAGCCAAAGACTAGGCTGAGGTCCAGGAGTCCAGTCAAAGAGAGAGAAGATGGATTCTATGAGCAAGGCACATCAAGATCATGATGGAGAGACCTACAGTGAAAATCTAACCAAACTAGTGGGATCTCATGCAATTTAGACCAATATCCACAGGAGTAGACTAGGCCTTCTGCACAAGCAAGACACTTGTGTAGCTTGATCTACTTAAGATGACCCCTGCCAGTAGAATCTGGTTCTATCCCTGGTGCATGAGTGGGCTTTTTGGAGCCCACTACCTATGGTGGGGACACCTGGCACAGCCTTGAGGCAGAGGGAGGGGCTTGGACATACCTCTACTGAATGTACTAGGCTCTGCTGACTCCCCATGGGAGGCCTTACCTTCTTATAGGAGGGAATAGGGGTGTGGATTGGAGGGGGAGGCTGAAGGGGCGGGAGGAGGGAAGAGGCAGATCTGTGAGTGGTATGTTAAATGAATAAAAAAATTCTTAATTAAAAAAAGAATAGTTGCATCTACATTTGTAAGGGAATTTGGTCTGTAATTCTCTTTCTTTCTTGCATCTTTATGTGGTTTAGATATTAGGATAATTGTGGCCTTGTAAAAAAAGAATTAGGTAATGTTCCTTCTGTTTCTATTTTGCAGAAAAGTTTGAGGCATATTGACATTAACTTTTCTTTGAAAATCTGGTAGAATGCTGTGCTAAAAATCATCTGTCCCTGGGTTTTTATTGGTTTGGAGATTTTTTTATTTTTGTTTTTTTGACACAGGGTTTCTCTGTGTAGTTTTGGTGCCTGTCCACTTTTAATAACTACTTTTCTTTTACTAGGGCTAGAAGTCTGTTTAGATTGCTTATGTGAACTTGATTTAATTTAATTTTGGAAGGTTCACCAAAGTTATCCCTTTCCTTCAGATTTTCCAATTGGGTGGAGTACACATTTTTAAAGTATGTCCTTTTGATTCCTTAATTTCTTTTGTGTCTGTTGTTAAGCTACCTTTTTATCCCTAATTTTATTAATTTGAATTTTCTCTCTGTTTTTTACCCCAACGTAATAAAGGCAGAATCTGAAGCAAGCTCACTGACAACCTCATGCTAAACTGAGCGAAATCCGAACTATTTCAATTAAAATGAGGATCAAAACAAGGTTGTCTACTCCCTCCATATCTATTTAAATTATTTGAAGTCTTGGGTAGAGTAATAAGACAATGAAGGAGATCAAGTGAATACAAATAGGAGAGGAAGAAATTAAAGTGTCTTTATTTGTATATGATATGATTGCATACATAAAAGACCCCCAAAACTCTACCAGGAAAGTTCTACAACTGAAAAACACTTTTAACAATGTAGAAGCATACAAAACTAACACATAAAATTAGTAGATTTCTGATATATAAATGACACATGGTCTGAAAAAAAATCAAGGAAATAATACATTTCACAATAGCCTCAAAAACATTTTGAGGTAAATGTAATCAAGCAGGTTAAAGACTTGTAAAGAAAATTAAGACATCAAAGAAAGAAATCAAGGATGATATTGGAAGAGGGAAAGATCTCTCATGCTCGTAGATCAGTAGGAGTAATATAGTGAAAATGGCCACCCTACCAAAAGCAATTCACATGTTCATTGAGATCATAATCAAAATGCCAACCCAATTGATGACAGAAACTGAAAGAGCAATTTTAAGTTTTATATGCAGGGTTTATATCCAAAATATGTAAAGAACTCAAAAAACTTTATATCAGGAAAACAAATAACCCAATTAAAAATCGGGTACATCCCAGCACTCGGGAGGCAGAGCCAGGCGGATCTCTGTGAGTTCGAGGCCAGCCTGGGCTACCAAGTGAGTTCCAGGAAAAGGCGCAAAGCTACACAGAGAAACCCTGTCTCGAAAAACCAAAAAAAAAAAAAAAAAAAAAAAAATCGGGTACAGATAGAAACAGATAATTCTCAAAAGAGGAAACGCAAATGGCTCAGAAACACTTAAAGGAATGTTCAACATCCTTAGCCAGGAAAATGTGAAGTGAGCTGAAGAACCATTCATTGCTATTCAGAATGCAAACTTTACAGCCACTTTAGAATTCAGTGTGGTGGTTTTTCATGACCACAAGATCTAGCTATACCAGTCCTGGGCATATACCAAAAGGATGATTCATCTGACCACAGAGACACTTGTTCAACCACGTTCATTACTACTCTATTCATAATAGCCAGAAATTATCAACAGCCTAGATGCTCATCAACAGATGAATAGAAAAAAATGTGAGATGTTTACATATATTGCTCTACTATTAAAAATAAACAAAATAATGAAATTCACAGGTAAATGGATGTAGAAAAAAAACAACAATAACAACAACAACAACAACCCCTGTGAAGTAAGCCAGACCCCACATGTCAAATATATTGTGTCTTCATTTATATATGGATGTTAACTGTTATGTCCTCATTAAGATGGCAACAGTACATAGGTTATAGCATAAGGGACAGAAGGGAATGAAGCATCTCCCTATGAAGGAGAGATAGAATAGATACTTATAGCTTGACATTGAGGCTAGAATAGGAAGATTAAATGGGGAGGGAGTAGAAAGGGGATGCTGAAGGATGGACTTCACGGAGGGATAGATAAAAAGATGGGCCATTTGAAGTGTCCTATGGAATCCTACACAGTAGACCCTAATTAAAGTATTTTCATATATGAAAGACATCTAAGTTAAAATGAAAAAAATAACAAGGATACAAAACCCTAAATAGATTTTTATTTTGCCATCAAAGGAAACCTACAGTACCAGGAAGAGGTTACATCTAAATGAGTTATTAGCCAAAGGGGCTTCACAGAAACCCCGTACAATATAGGCTACTGCTAAGACTATTGACTGCTCTCTGCAAACTGATGATAAGGCCCTATTACTAAAGACAACACCCACATAACTCACTGAACACAGAAAAGTTGTATTGGCACCTACCTAGAGCTTTCACCACTTCTGAACAGTGTTCATGGTATGGGAAGGTACTCTGCATGCTACAAGAGGAGAAAGATTAACACCAAGTCAGTTACAAATCCTGTGATCTATAATGATGACCTGCTTGCAAGAGACACTGGTGCAGCAGTGGCACAAAGTCAGTGGGAGTAACGAACCACTATGTTATTGGAATCAAGGCTCATTCCATAGACAGAACCCATGCCCAACACTGTGCAAGTGACCGAGAACCTGAGGGTAGATTGGTCATAGATCTAAGGGAAAACCAAATACCACTGTTCTTCTAAAGGAAAATAGTAATAAAATTACTCCAGTAACGCTCTGCTATACTCACAGATTAGTATCCCTCTCGTCCATCGTCATAGAAACTTACCCTTGATGTATATGAGATCAAATACAGAGACTCTCAACTAGAAAATGTGCAGAGTGAGAGACCTTGAAACCTGAGTCCTAAATGGAACATCTCCATCAAATTCCTCCCCTCAGGGCAGAGAGAACTCTACAGAAGAAGAAACAAAAATATTAAAAGATCCAGTGTAGATGGAAAACACCAAGGAAACAAGGCTCCTGCACATAAAAGGATCAATGCACATATGAATTCACAGAGACTATGGGAGTATGCACAGAGTCTGCACAGGTCTAAGTCAGATGGGTCTCAGCACTGAGAGGTGAAGTAGATACAAGTCTCCATGCCTAACTCAGAAGCTATTTCCAATTGATAACTGTTCACAAAAGAGAAATTTTTTTTATCCTACGGAGTTCTACTGGGTTTACAAAACACACTAGGGGCAGGCCCAGTGATGGGCAGTAGAAGGCCAATACAATGCATACTCAATGCTATTTTTGGAAGCTTTCTGTCTCATAATGGTTTGTCTGTAAGTTTTTTAACTTTACAGATTTTTACATATTTTATTTTGGTTTCTGATTTTATTTTTATGGATTTTCTTTGTTTACAAATGTTTGTGTTTCACTTTTTTATTTGTTTTTTGTGCTCTTCCTTTGCCTCTTTTTCTGTTTGTTTTATCCTGTTTTTGTTTGTTTATTTTTATTTTATACTAGTATTATTATTAGACATTTATTTGTATTCTAAAGAAAAGGAGTAAGAAAAGGTATGGATTTTGTTGAGGGGAGAAGTGGGAAAGATCTAGACGGAGTTGAGGGAGGGGAAGGTATAATCAGAATATACTATATGAAAACTATCTATTTTCAATAAAATAAGAAATGGATGAAATGCAATGCTAGTTAAAGAGTTATAAAATTAGCAAGTTCTAGAGTTCTAGTGTACAGCACTGTTATTTTAGTTTATAATATTGATGTTTATATTTCAATTTTGCTGAAATAAGAGGTTTTAAATTTTCTAACCATCTAAATATAAAAATATATGAGGTCATCAATAAGTTATTAAAAAGGAATATGGTAAGCATATCATAATATTTATATATCAAAAGATCATATTGTATTATTTTAAAAATCTATTTGTAATTGTATCTCAATAAATGTGGGTGGAATAGAGACCTGGAGGAAGACTGAAGCCCAGCATCAGTAATCTGGGAAGACACCTGCAGATAGGCTGAGAGAAGGTATTTAACATTCATATCCCCAATAACCACCCATTATGCAATGGGAACAAGATCCAATTTTAAAGTTTTCTACTTCATAGACCAGTGTCAGTCAGACTGTATTTTTTTTTTTTTTTTTTTTGGCTGGGGATGTCTTTTTTTTTTTTTAACTTTTATTTTGCAATACAATTCAGTTCTACATATCAGCCACAGATTCCCTTGTTCTCCCCCCTCCCGCCCCCCTCACCTTCCCCCCAGCCCGCCCCCATTCCAATCTCCTCCAGGGCAAAGCCTTCCCCACAGACTGAGATCAACCTGGTGGACTCAGTCCAGGTAGGTCCAGTCCCCTCCTCCCAGGCCGAGCCAAGGGACTCTGCATAGGCCCCAGGTTTCAAACAGCTGACTCATGCAATGAGTACAGGACCTGGTGCCACTGCCTGGATGCCTCCCAAACAGATCAGGCCAATCAACTGTCTCACCTACTCAGAGGGCCTGATCCAGTTGGTGACCTCTCAGCCATTGGTTCATATTTCATGTGTTTCCGTTTGTTTGGCTATTTTTCTCTGTGCTTTATCCGACCTTGGTCTCAACAATTCTCACTCATATAAACCCTCCTCATTCTCGCTAATTGGACTCCCAGAGATCCACCTGGGGCCTAGTCATGGATCTCTGCATCCAGATCCCTCAGTAGTTGGATGAGGTTTCTAGCACGACAGTTAGGGTGTTTGGCCATCCCATCACCAGAGTAGGTCAGTTCGGACTGTCTCTCGACCATTGCCAGCAGTCTGTTGTGGGGGTATCTTTGTGGATTTCTGTGGGCCTCTCTAGCATACTTAAGTTTCAGGTTCACGTTTCCATCTCACTGATTATCAGACAGCACTATTAGCTGAGAGCATTTAGGATAGTTGTTCTGTGATTAGAGCTGCTGGATTGAAAACATAACCAAAGGACTAGCTTAGATGAGATAATCTGCAAGAACAGGGCAAACCCAGTGTCAGGAATGGGTTACATATTTTGGAGTTGTTGCACTTAATTTACTTTTACTCATGGATCCAATATTATATATCTATCTTAATTCATATACAAAAAGAAATGAGTGAGCCTCCTTATTTTTCAACATTCAGAACCTTAACATAGACAGCATTATTTTCATTGTAGACTATATAATCAAGTCAGCAGAGTGTGCTGACTTTAATAGGTGGAACTGTATGCTTTGCCTTTACTTTTGGTAGATGTATTTAGAAAAATAAGTGGAATTTGGGGAAGGTCTCTGCTTCTAAGAAGTTACTTGTATAAATACTTGAATTATCTTGCTTTTTTCCTTACCCCCAAATTTGATGAGTCTGGCTATTTTTTTTTCTGAATCATTTTAGAACCATGGCAACATAGACACTCATTTACAAAGGATGTAGAAGTAGAAGAATGAGGTGCTTATCTATACAATTCAGGCCAAAATTACCTCAGACAATGAAAATGAGTAGTTTGTGAGCTGAGTTATGTGGATATTGGCCACAATTTTACCTCTGCCAAGGGCACTGTTAGTCATAGATACTTCAAGATAATGGCTATGTTTTTTTCACAAAGTTCTGTTTACTTTGTAATGGTGACACTTCTGTTTTCTAGTGCCTTATCTTACAACTATGTTCTCTTGCATCTAAAGCAAATCAAATAACTAAATGACTAATTTCAGTCTGTTTAATTGGCTTATAAAAGTAAATGAAACAAATATTTGCTCATCTAGTTAATATAATTACTAAGCTCATCAAATTTTCCAGATAGTAATTATTTCCAAACTTCATGTTGTAGAAATAAACTAGTTGGGGACATGTAGAGAATGATTGTAATGTGGTTAAATTTAATTCATATGGCTATGCACTTGAGCTGTGAATTAAATACATTATAATATTTACATTTTGTATTAGACTCTGTTTGGCCATGGGATTCAGTGAGTTATTTTTTAAATTGTTTATATTCGATTACTTGGCAATTATGCATAATTGATGCATTAGATATGCCACCTTTGAAGAAAAGACCAAATTAAGGTCAGTGATAATTGTTGTTACTGACAGTTACTTCTGAACAAACCCTATGACAATAAAAATGAAAATGGAAAGTATGTAGTTCTAGGTATAGGTAATAAGTGGTAGCATAGTATATGATTTCTGTCTCAATAATCATTCCTTTTGTCTTCTAGTTTAGCAAATAACTAGAGTTTGCATAGCAATAACACAATATTGGAATGTCTAGTGCTTTTACATTTTTCCAGGAAATAAACGATAAAGTTCATATATATAAAGAACGATATGCTAAATGAAGCATAAAATATTTTGCTACATAGTGCAGGAGAATTAAATGAAAACCTACTTACCAGTTTGACAAATATAGTGTTGTCACAGATATTTGCAGAATTTGAGGTCTGCAGATGGCTACCAGGATAGCCTGTTTTATAGTTGCTTACATCAGAGTCCATCACAAAGAAGTGAGGCTGTTTGTCCCTTTGTTCACCATTGCATCTGTAACATCTAGCACCATGCATGGCATATAGTTAGAGTTTACTCACTTTGTCAAATGAATATGAGGTACAGGTGAGTTGATTTATACAGACTTGTCTTCCAAAATGTTCTGTCTGTCAGTTTTTTTTCTGTATTAAGGGAAGAGAGAGACATTGAGGTGAGATGGAAAAACACAAAACTGAAAGGCAACGTAGTTAAAATAGATCATCCTAATTTGGCCAGATATGGATGAACTGCCATGATGGATGCTTAACTCATAATATGCAAAACTATTACTGGGTTCAGTTACCTCACATAACTTGGGGATATGTTCTTTCCGGTCTCTTTAACCTCCATTCCTGAATAATTTCCCCTTCCCCTTTCATCCCAAGCATTGTGCTTTTGCTGTACAACAGATACAGAATTATACTCAGGTTTTCTCTTCTAGTCAAAATAAGCTCTCTTTCTGTATAACTCAGAGCTCAAGTTGATGATACTGTTTATAAACCTCAAACACTTTCATAAAAACTCAGGAAAGAGTTTAACCTTTGTGGTTATTGTTTGAGGCAATTCTCGCATTATGGAATGTATGAGAGAACTTGACATGTTCAGGAAATTTCAGTTAGTTCCATATTACTTGAGGAAAAATGGAGAGTATAGCAAAAACAAGTTCAAGTGTTTTTAATAGCTTAGATTCAGATTCCTGATGGTGACTCCCAAGTTTCTAGCTTGAAAAAATAAGTATGGTCATACTACCATTTACCAAATCTGTAAAAGAGAACAAAGGATTTTTGTAAAAGGATGCCTTGATTTACCTAGCATATTTTAAGTAATACAGGTGTTTGTTTTATTTAGGAAGTATTGCCAGTGGCAACTGGTAAGACAATGTGATAAGCAAATTAGCAGGGAGAGAAATATTCCAGCAAGTAAGCAACCTCAGGTGAAGTTCCAGAAGGAGTTTTCAGGAACATGAACCCTTGGATATCGTAACTTTGATATGCCCAGCCTATGCAGATATGCTCCCTGAGCCACATGCAGATGAGATAGTTATGAATAATGGTCAGCACTTTAATACAAGGTATTGTCATAGTTCAATGTTAAAGGCTGGATGCCTCTGATTTATAACAAGGCAGATGTATCTCATATACCTGTGTTGCAAGTCACTGGTAGAAAACTAGGCAGATTATGGGGCAGTAACCTCTGGGGACTCAGCTCTTTTGTACCTATGGGCAGAATGCTTCAAAGACTCTAAGGCTTTCATTTTAGAAGAACAACAGGTGTTCACCTTTGAAAGCCTATTTTTATGACAGTGAAATTTAATAAAAATAAAACTATCATTGGTAAGAAGGATAAAGATCAGATCAAGTGTGGTACCAATATTCTATATTATTTAAAGTAAGGGACAATAGGTTTACCTTGAACAGATTGGGAAATTTAAAAGGATTATGTCTAATAGTTGGGACCCAGAAGGCTCAGTGAACTAGATATGTAGAAATGAGTTGACACTGTGACTTTGAATGGGGCATATAGGTGATAGATGAATTAAAAATAAAGGCAGAAGAACAATTATGGAACTAATATTTAAGTCATGAGCAGAGAAAATAGAACCCATGAAGGAGAAGGAGATGAGAAACAAAGGGCCATTCAGTCAGGAGAAGATGTCGTTTTAACCATCAAGTAGAGAGGAACCAGGATGGTGACCCTAATCAAAATCATCAGTCATTTATAAGAGTTTGCACAAGTTAGTGAATTTTGATCACATGATTTAGCAACTAAGGCATATTCTTAACAATAATTAATGGTATATTTGGGAATAAATAGGACCAGAAACTTAATGAATTGGTTTGAGAATGAATGAATAATGATATTCTTTTAAATGATGTGGTTGTGCTAGGAAGGAATATGTATGTTTAATAAAGGTTACTGTCACTGGTTGAAGAGGAAGTAATTTCAGAGGGGATTTTAAAGATCCAAAATGGAAGTTAGAGGCTGGATGAATCTGCTGACTGAACAATTAGGCAGACATGTGCTGTACACTGTAAATTTGTATTACTCTAATTGGCTAATAAAGAACTTACTGGCATATACCTGAGCAGAAAGAAATTGCATAGGAAAGCCAGACAAGGATGATGCTGGGTAGAAGAAGGGCAGAGTCTGAGGAGTCATAAGCAGATGCAGAGAGTGAAGGAGGACGACCATGCCATGTTAAAAGAAGATACTGCCATGTGGCAGTGGGTAGATACAAAATATAGGTTAATTTAAAAAATGTAAGAGTTAGCTAGTAACAAGTCTGAGCTATTGGCTGAGCATTTATAACTAATAAGAAGTTTTTTTGTAGTTATTTGGGAACTAGATAGTGAGAAAAGAAAGTCTGCCTACAGACATGCAATGCAGACAGCTGATCTAAGAACAGAGAGACAATGAAATAAAGAATACTGAGAGACATGTCTCGGTCAGGAAAAGGACTTTCTCCTGAGATGTGGGAGGGAAAAAGGAGGGGAGGAAGGGAAGCAAGGTGAGAGGAAGGGAGCAATGCATTTGTCTGCACTTTCATAATAAGCACTTTTGTTGGGTGCTCTGCATGTTGTTTGTGAAGTGAAGGGTAATGTTTTCTGTCTGTAATAACAATGCTTTAGACTGAAAAACAAACAAATCAGTTTTCTGCTGTGGGGCCCATCATAAACTTTATAATTAATATTAGAGCCTTGAGGAAATGTTATTAATTTTTAATCAAATTCTATGGATGACAAATCAAATTTTATCAAGATAGACTGCACTCCTAAAACTACTAAGCAATTTCATGAGAACGGTGGTACAGAAATTCATGGTATTTTTCCGAACCTGTCTTTGAACCTGGTGAGTTGTAAAAAAACCTCAGCTAAGTAATCTGACCTAAAATATCCAGTGTGTGGAATGTCTGGAAGCTGTTTTTCCTTCGACTACTTTAATCTAGAAGAAATAATAATTACTAACTTTAAGAGTTTTTTATATTTTCAAATTCTTTCACATATGTCTTCTTTTTTCTTTTGATGAGTAGCTTAGCAAACTTGGTCAGACATGGATTTACATGAAAATACTGAAGCAAAGACTAAAAGAAGAGAATTGAAACCAACCTTGTGAATATTCCAGAAAGAACTAGAGACATTTGGGGAAATCATCAGTAATGATGCTGATGATTCCTTAACAGAGAACCGTGGGTTTATAGCCTCTAGAAATGCTACCTAATCAGAATGAGAATTGAAAAAGATTTTATTTATGAACTAGAAAACTAGGCTAAACAATTGTGCCTGTGCAGTCAAAGATCTTACTGATGGAAAAACAATATGTCGTATGTGGTAGGTACTCCAGAATATTTGTGGTTGGAATAAATGTGAATGAAAGAGGAGACTGAATCCCAACTAAGGTGATTTTTTTCTGAAGATTTTTCATTAGAACTGATTTTGGTGAGAAGTAATTTTTCTAATGACTAGGCTAATAATTTTTTTCCATTAAGTTAAGTATTATTTCAAAGGATTGTGGAGGAAACTAAAAATTACAGATTTAAAATGAGGCAGTACAAACTGTAAAAGAAATAAGCTGAGTTATCAGGAATTTATAATGCAGCACTAATGAAATGTTTTGGGATGAGTCCATGTTCCTGGGAGTTTGGACCATGATGCTTCACTCTTGCCAACCTTGCTGGTTATACTAAGAATTAGAATGCAATTTCTAGAGCAAGACAGAACTTACTTTTCTCTCCTCTATGATTTGATGGTTGCCAAATCTGAGTGCAATAGAGATTATTTTTTCCTAAGGTGGCTGAGCTCCAGGTCTACAGATGATATTTTTCTAATTTTTTTTTATCCCCATTTTATTCCCTTTCAAGATGGCAACGTTCCTGAACCTTCTGCTCATCACTTACCATTCTGTTCCAGTTAAAAAATGTTTTGTATATCGTTGTCTATGTTATTTCAATAAAAAGTGCTTTATCTAACCACTTCTGGGTTAATTTATAATTGAACTATTTATAAATATTTCTTCATTTTGGTGCATGAGGCTGTGTAACTTCTACATTTTCTGTGTATGTTAAGATAACTAATTTAGTTTAACTTTATTGATTTCCAGAACTAAGACCTGGAAAAGGAAAGAATTAAAAGAGCAAAGGAAAGAACAAATCAGGAATTGTATGTCTTACTCTTGTGCCATTAATTAATGAGATTTCCGAGGAATGGGCTACGTAGTAGCAATTTATTTCTTGGACTTAGGGTTAAGAATGGATGTTGCGAGTGTCTGGACATGGGAGGTGACTAGAAAGTGGAACATATTGTTTAAAATAGTTTCTTGTAGGCTTCTCATGACAAACTTTTCTTCAACCCAAATATTCAATGTGTTTTAACTTCACAGCCTAATTTGTGTGTGTGTGCGTGCATGCGTGTGTGTGTGTGTGCGTGTGTATGTGCGTGTGCGTGTGTGTGTGTGTGTGTGTGTGTGTGTGTGTGTGTGTGTGTGTGTGAATATATATCAAAGAAAGCAAGCAAACAGGAGCACAAAACTGTTAGCTGGATTGTAGAGTGGGATTCTAAATCATTGTTTCTAAGAGCATATCATAAATGTATATCTAATTTGAGTTCACTGTGGTGGTAGGGACACAGCAGGTAACTGCAAACAGTGAAAGTGTTAGAGAAAACGAAAGGATGTCTTCTAAGTTTGAGTCAAGGCATCAGTCAAAGACAAGGATGAAATCCACAGAACTGGTCTTGGTAATGGCTGGTGAATTATCCTCATGGTAAATTGTAGTACACATTAAAATAGGATGAATATGTAATGTGACTCCTAATGGAGCTAGCATAGAAATACAGTTTATAGTTCCAGGTGTGTGTGTGTGTGTGTGTGTGTGTGTGTGTGTGTGTGTGTATCACAGATACTGTAAACCACACTTAAAGACGTGGAATAAGCTATGAAATTGGTCCTGAGTACACTCTACAACTCAGAATAGATCAACCCTGATGCACTTTGAATATTTTCTATAGCTACTGCTCCCCAAACAAAGCTCTTGGTTTGTTTGTTCTGACTCCAGAAAGCAGTTGCATAAGATTCATATTCAGGTCTTTATAGCTGTAAAGCCTGTTCTCCATTACAAAGAGCATACTGCATTTGCTTATAAGATGTCTACAGTTTTACTCTGAAACTTCCTTTATGGAAAAGCCAAAACATACTTTTATCTCACAAAAAATATGCTATTTCCATTTTCCTAGGAAAGGTTTTTTTTTTACTAATTATTTTCATGTGTATAATTTTCTCAACTCAGAGAGATGGTGTGGGAGAGGAGGCATCTGGCAATCTTTCCAATGACCAGTGACCTCTTTGCACAATCAAATATCTATGTTACCCACTTCCAACATTTAAAACCTGTTTATCCACCTGATGCATCATTTTCAAAGAAGCAACACCATGTACTAGGATCTATATCCACCATGCAACACAGTAATTGAGATATAATTGATACGTGACAAGAAGTTTTTAATTGATTTTATCTCAGGCCAAAGGTTAAATTGGAAAGATAAGAGGTTGCAGCAAAGAGAACAGCATTGGTTTCAGAAAACTCAGGAATTTCATTGGGTTCTAAGAAGGAGGTCTGGGAGTATTAATGAAGTCAGCATTTTGTTTTTATTTAAGAAATCATGTCCTCCTTGTTTAAAATAACTTTTCCTATGTAAGGTTCAAACCAATGGCCATTTTGTCCCAGGGGATACCCTGGCATTTCCCTGTACTGTGCACTTTATCCCTCATCATAAGAATTAGAGAAAGATGGATAACTACCACACAGTATTCACAAAGGAGGAGAGAAATGGAGGTCTCAGTGTGGATTTAGGAGTAGAAGAGCCTATGACTTTTTATCCTGTAAGTGTCACTATTACTATTTTGTTCACCTTTTATGGAATCCTTTCTCCTTATGGAATGTTGAAGGGGAAAAGTCCCATCTCTAGAACTGTCTTGTAGGTGACTTGTGACTGTTGGCCACAAGTAGCAGAGAAGCAGAAATCTGTTGACCCTGGATCTATCAAGTACTGCATAAATGGCATAGCTTAGCTATGCAGAAAGGGTTGAAAACTGTGGGTGAGCTTGGCTCGACTTGGAAACTCAGAGTTTAAAAGTCATCAATGTTCAAAAACACAGTATAAAAATTAAGAACATAATAATGGTGACTAGTGGTTCCCTAAGTGGTAGACGGCAGGTAGAACTGGGAGGCATCTAGCACGAACTTTTCCTGGGTGCTGTTTTTACTGTATTTGTGATGTCATTAGCTTTTGTATAGATCTTCAATATTAATTCCCATTTACCCCAAGGTATTGGCTCTAGTACAACAGAATTTTAAAGACTGTGTTTGCTTTTCTGCCAGTAAGATTTGAATGTACACCGAAATAACATGAAGACACTCTATAAAGAAGGGCCAGTTTGGAAGGGTCAGTAGGAATGGAATTTGGACTTTTGTGGCTGCTAAGATCTACTGTAGACAGATTTGTGAAATTTGTTAGTTTTCACCCATAAACAACAGTTCTACGTGTGTCACAAATTGCTCTATTTCCTGGTTATCCTTTCCTGCAGTTTTTTTTTTTTTTTATTTATTTATTTTTTAAGACTGCGTAGGTGGCTGGAATTAGTTTCTCCTGTTTCCTACTAAGGTCAGCTGAAGTTGCTTAAGGACACTTTTAAAGGCTTATCCAGAGCCTCTTGGTTCCTTTCATTTGTTTCCTTTCTAACTACTGTACCATCTCCTGGGATGGGTCAGAATCTGGCTGGCCGTGTGACTCCTCTGGATAAATTCCTCTCTTAGCAGTCAGCCTCTCTTTAGAATGTGTGTTGGTAAGTCCAGCCTTACTGTCACCATGGCCTCTGTGGTCAACAGCACTGGGTATTTAACAAAAGTTGTATGATTCTTTTAGAAGGTATCCATTGTTCCTTATGAACTGGCTGACCTGAGGAAGGGTGAATATGGGCAAAAATATTGACATGAAACCACGTGCCAGTCTTTCTTATTTATTTTAATTAGATAGTATTTTTTAAATTAATTTTGACTATCAGTCTAGTCTTCCGTATATATTTTGGATACAAGTGATTATCCTAAATATTATTTGTAAGTATTTCTCTGTTTTGGCTTGTTTTTAAATTATGTTAGTAATGTCTTGGGAGTACAGTTCATGTAATTTTTAATTTTTTAGATCATGCTTTGGTAGTATTAACCCAGATATACAAAGATTTTTGTAAAATATTATTTAGCAGTTTTGTGCATCTACATTTTTGTGTTAGGTCTATGTCTCATCTCAAGTTAAATTTGGGGTGTTGGTGAGGAAGTATGTCTATTGAGAAAGCTACTTATCTTTAGTCTGTTTCAATGATCATATGGTATAGCTTCTTTAACTGTTTAGCATCGGGCATTGTAAAGGATTATTCTGAAAGTTTAACCAAACTCATGTTCCTAGAAAAAATCAACTTGATTTTGGTATGTGTATGCAAGGGAGAGGGTAGCAGTTGTGTTTTTTTAGTATAATTTTGTTAATAATTTTTGCACGTTGCCAGGTGAGATAGCATACACCTTTAATTCTAGCACTCAGGAAGCACAGGCAGTTGAATCTTTGTGAGTCTATGGCCAGCCTGATCTATATAGCAAGTTCCATGACAGCTAAGGGTAAATAGTGAGATCCTGTCTCCAGCAAAGAAAAAACTTTCTGCACATAGGTCCTTGAGATATATTTACATGTAATTTGTTAATATATTTCTCTGCTTTTGGTAACGTGGTGATAAAGTTCTCTTAGATTGAATTGGTCAGTAGCTCCTTATCAATTATTTGACAGATTTATATAGAATTGAAATCATACTTTAAATGTGTTTGGTAAAATTCAAAGTCAAACAAATAAGCTTGACTACTGGGTGAGAACTATAACTACATAATCACTTTAGTAATATAAGGGCATTTAGGTCATGTATTTTTTTGAGTGAAGTAGGTAACTTTGTTTTGTTTGGGGATATTTTAATTTCATCTTAATTATCACAAACTTTTCATATTATCCCTTCAATGTGTTCAACAGATAGTGATGTAATTTCCCATCTTGATGTTGATTAGATTTATTTTTCTTTTCTTTATGATTATCCTGGGTGATATATCATCACTTGTATGGATTTTAGGGCATAAGCTCTTCCCTCCATCCCTTATTCCTTTCTCTCTCCCTTCTTTCCTTCCTCCCTTCCTTACTGCTTTCTTCCCTCCTTTTTTCCTCCCTTTATTTCTCTTTTTCTCTGACTCTCCCTCATCTTTCCTTTGTTCTCTTTCTCTTTCTTCCTTCCTCCTCACCCACAGGCTTTCTTATATTGATCACTATTTTTTTTTCTATGTGTTTCACATCAATTATTTCTACATTTTATTTCTTTTTAAGCAGTAGTATAGGTCTAGGATTTGAGTCCATTGTTCTTTTTATGCCTTTCATCTCTGCTGTCTTGATAATTTTTTTTTCTTCAAATGATGATTACAGAATGGGAGCTTTCTGGAGTTTAAAATTTTAGTAAAGTGCTTACTGCAGAGGAACACCACTATTATCCAAGTTACTTCTTTACTCAGAATTTGAATATCTTAACTGATTCTTTAATTTTATTTTTGCTCTATTAATACTATGTGAGATCTAATCTAGCTTTCCAAATTTGTTGCATATTTTATTTTTACTGTCATAATTATGGGTAGGTTTATAGACACAAATAAGTCTTAAAATACACTGTGTACTATCCAATCACCTTATTCACAATGTGGAAATTTTGAAAATGGACTATTTAAAAAATTTAAAATATATTCTTAAAATAGTTTCAATTAAGGCTAGATAGTAATCTATTTTTTTCTGTAGTAGTCTTTAGTACTGAAAATTACTTATTAAAATATCCTAACATAATATTGATAAATATCATAAAGATAATCAGTTCTCTATTTCACAAGAAAATTTGACTCTACCTGCTCAGACTGATTTACTTCACTGAGATACACATAGAAAAACAAAACCATTTAATTTGCTGTTAAAATTTATAAACTTTAGTAGAGTTTTCTTACAAATATTGCTAGTCACTGATGTCAGATAGCTTGACTGTCTTGTACAGAAATAAACTGTAAGAAAATATTCAAAAGCTATTAATAATTTTAAATTTTAAAAATATTTTACCTTTTTATTGAAATAGATCTTTTTCTCATACAATATACCCTGGTTACCATTTCTCCTTCCTCTACTCCTCCCAACTTTTCTCCACTCTCCCATCCAGACCCACTCATTTTCTGTCTTTTATTAGAAAAGCACAGGATTCTAATAGATATCACCAAAATGTCACAAAATAAACACAATAAGGTAAGACATACATCCAACCATCACATCCAAGTTGGACAAAGCAAACCAACAAAAGCAAAAGAGCCCAAGAGCAGGCACCAGAATCAGAGACCCACTCATTCACACACTCAGGAGTCACATAAAAATACTAAACTGAATGTAGCCAGAAGTTTTCTCTGGTCCCACCAAGCCCCTGCAGTTTGGTGACCCGCTTATAAAATAATCACTCAGAAGCATATATTAACTACAACTGCTTGGCCATTAGCTCAGGCTTATTACTGACTAGCTCTTACACTTAAATTAACCCATAATTCTTATTTATGTTTAGTCATGTGGCTTGGTACCTTTTCTCAGTTCTGCCTTGTCATCTTGCTTCCTCTGTGTCTGGCTGGTGACTTCTGACTCAGCTTTTCTCTTACCAGAATTCTCCTAGTTTGCTTATCCGGCCTATATTTCCTGCCTGGCTACTGGCCAATCAGCATTTTATTTATCAACCAATCAGAGAAACACATATTCACAGCATACAGAACGATATCCCACAGCACTTCCCCTTTTCTGTCTAATCAAAAGGAAGATTTTAACTTTAACATAGTAAAATTACATATAACAAAGCAGTTATCAAGCAAGAATTATAGTTACAATAACTAGTCTGTTTATATTTGGCAAAATTAAAGAAAATATTCTATCTATCCTATATTTATGAGTTTAAAGTTCCATATCTAATTTATCTTTTATCATAACCAAGGAAAATTATAACTATCAAGTCTTCAACTACATCAAAGACCCTAGAAGGATATAATATTACCTAAGTAAACAGGAAATGCATTGTAAGCAACTTCCAAAATTCTGGAAATGACAGAGACAGCTGCCTGCCTAGACAGTCATCCAAAGTTTCTCTGAAACTTTGGGACATCCATCTTCAGCCTATAGGTCTAGAGTCTCTCAGTCACTTCTCTCTGTGTTCTGTAGAATGTCTGGCAGTTTTTTTCTATGAAGCAGGAACCTGAAGGACCATCTTGCTTGGCAAAGTTTAGTGGTCACCTTCCGATGGGTCCTGAATGTCCAGTCAATACAACATTTTGTCAAGCAGTCCAGGCTAGAACAGTTTCTTGGCCAAATGGCTATTTTTGCCAAGAAGATAAACTCCATATAGAGTGTCTTCAATGTCCATCTTTCTCTTTGAAGAAAATCAGTACTGCCAGGAACAGATGCATCACACTGTCCAGAAAGTCTAAGTTTTTAAAACATTTTTAATGTCATATTTTGTAGGTCTTTGGAGTGTTTGAAGATTATCTACCTGATGGGGATGTTGTATGCTGTGAATATGTGTTGCTCTGATTGGTTGATAAATAAAGCTATTTGGCCAATGGTGAGGCAAAATAGGGTTAGGTGGGACATTCTAACTAGAGAGAAGGAAGGAAAAAAGGCAGAACAGAGAGACCAGCCATCTCCATGAGAAGCAAGATGTAAAGATACTGGTAAGCCATGAGCCACTTGGTAAATTATAGATTAATAGAAATGAGTTAATTTAAGTTATAAGAGCTAGCTAGCAAGAAGCCTGCCATGGCTATAGTTTAAAAATAATACACACCTGTGTGTGCTTATTTGGGTCTGAGTGGCTCCAGGACCAGCGGGTGAGAGAGATTTGTCCTGACTATGGACCAGGTGGGACAGGAAAACTTTCAGCTCCACCTACCTAATTGAAATATATCTATATAGACCTAGAAAACCTAACTAACATGACTCTAAGTGTAATTATCATGGATGACTAGTTATTAATCTGTATTTAATTATATATTACAATTTCAAATGAGCTGTAAAACATAAACCTTAAACAAGAGTAGAAATAGACATACAGTATAATAAAATTAACTTTAAATTGGTATGAATAAACTAAAATCCATAGCAATGTAAAACATTTTAAGCAAGATGATGCTATTTAAAAGTAGATTCAATAATCTACCCTTTTATTCTATCATAGCTATATCCTATATTTATATATCATACCTCCCTTTCTTCTTTTAGAAATAGATTGACTATGACCAATAACAATTTGTGACCAGCTACCTAAACAAAGACAAACATCTATAATCCATTTTTTTTTGGGGGGGGGTGGAATGTGGGTGTAGTGTTCTAGCCTACTTCCTGTTAATAAAGGGTGCTGTATTCTTATGGGGACCTGAGAAAATTAAGAATTATGATCAAATCCTGAGTGGAATAGTCTATGATGTAATATTTTTTGAGCCAGTTGTCCTGAAGCTGCTTTTGGATGTTGGATCATCTGGGCCTTTCAGGGCATCTTCCTTGATCAAACCATGTTAACATGGAAGCAATCCACAGGTTCTCATCTTCTGTGGAAACAAAAGCAGAACCTCTTTTCCAAAGTAACATATCTTTAGCCATACCTTTTGAAATCAAGATATCTTTAAAATATACATACTTATTTAACTCAGCAGCTTTTGCAATTAAATGTTTCTCTGCAGTTAAAAATCCCAAAGACAATATAATCCAGACTCTCTGTGTGATATCCATCTTTATGTAACTTATTTTTTATATTACCTTTATTGTCTCTTTAAAGACTTTATTTGTTAAAACTTTTTTTATATAACTCTCTATACTCATTTTCTTTTCTCTTCCAAGCCTACATACATTTTTTTTATACATTGTAAACTGTTTAGAATTTTATTTTATCTGAATCTGTCTTATTGTGAATCTATAATCTTTCTCTGACCAGGAGAGATTTTAAATTGTTAAACTGCATCGCTAGTACAAAAAGCAGCATCCTTGGCTGCTAACTCCGCGCACCTCACCTTCCCAATATGGTAGAAGTCCCAATATGGTATCGTCAACTCTGGGAAGCAGTGTGTCTATGTCTCTAAGAAGCAGCATGTTGCCCAGAAACCTCTTTTTTTTTCTTTTTTTTGTCTGTACTAGCAAAAGCTAAATCCACCATACAGCACACTGTGTGGCTTGGAGACACCACTGTCTACCACTGCAGGAGTCCACCATGCTGCTTAGCTCATGTCTGCATGTCATGGTGTCTAGTACCTTGGCATCTCTATCTCCACCCACATGAGACATGGAGTAGAAAACTAATTTTGGTTCCATTGTTGTGTGTTCAGAAGCCCTTTTTAAAACTCTTTTAGGCTTTATGGAAATTCAAGAGCCCCATGTTGGTACACCAAAATGTAGCTGAATGTTTTCTTGTGTCCCTCCCACTCTTGTAGCTGCTCAGACCCAAATAAACATACAGAGGCTTTTATCATTTTCAAACAATATGGCCTAATATCTCAGGCTTCTTGCTAGCTAGCTCTTACATCTTTAATTAACCCATTCCTACAAATCTGTACTTTGCCACATGGCTTGTGGCTTTACCAGTACTTTACATCTTGCTTCTCCTGGCTAGCAATGTTTCCTTAGCTCTGCCTTTCTCTTTCCTCTCTCTCTTTGGTTGGAATGTTCTGCCTAACCTTATTCTGCCTCACCATTGGCCAAACAGCTTTATTTATCAACTAATCATAGCAACACATATTCACAGCATACAGAACAAGATCCTACAGCAACTGAAAGCTGTAATATATATACACAGATGCCCTGGTGGAGAGCCTTGTAGGCCCTGTGCTTGCACCTTTAGTCTCCATGAGTTCATATGAGCTTTGTTTGGTTTATTTAGAGGATCTTGTTCTCCTGATGTCCTCCATTTCCTTTTTTTTTTAAAATTTTTATTTTGCAATACAATTAAGTTCTACATACAGGCACAGATTCCCTTGTTCTCCCCCCTCCCGCCCCCCTCACCTTCCCCCCAGCCCGCCCCCCATTCCAATCTCCTCCAGGGCAAAGCCTTCCCCACAGACTGAGATCAACCTGGTGGACTCAGTCCAGGTAGGTCCAGTCCCCTCCTCCCAGGCCGAGCCAAGCGACCCTGCATAGGCCCCAGGTTTCAAACAGCCGACTCATGCAATGAGCACAGGACCCGGTGCCACTGCCTGGATGCCTCCCAAACAGATCAGGCCAATCAACTGTCTCACCCACTCAGAGGGCCTGATCCAGTTGGTGAACCCTCAGCCATTGGTTCATATTTCATGTGTTTCCGTTTGTTTGGCTATTTGTCTCTGTGCTTTATCCGACCTTGGTCTCAACAATTCTCGCTCATATAAACCCTCCTCATTCTCGCTAATTGGACTCCCAGAGATCCACCTGGGGCCTAGTCATGTATCTCTGCATCCATCTCCCTCAGTAGTTGGATGAGGTTTCTAGCACGACAATTAGGGTGTTTGGCCATCCCATCACCAGAGTAGGTCAATTCGGACTGTCTCTCGACCATTGCCAGCAGTCTGTTGTGGGGGTATCTTTGTGGATTTCTGTGGGCCTCTCTAGCACTTTGCTTCTTCCTATTCTCATGTGGTCTTCATTTACCATGGTCTCCTATTCCTTGTTCTCCCTCTCTGTTGTTGATCCAGCTGGGATCTCCCACTCACCCAAGCTCTCTTTCCCTCGACCCTCGCCCTTCACTACCCCCACTCATGTCCAGGCTGTTCATGTAGATCTCATTCCATTTCTCTGTCATTGGGCGATCCCTGTGTCTTTCTTGGGGTCCTGTTTTCCAGGTAGCCTGCCTGGTGATGTGAGTAGTAGTCCAGTCATCCTTGTTCCACATCTAGTATCCTGTTATGAGTGAGTACATACCATGTTTGTCTTTCTGAGTCTGGGATACCTCACTCAGGATGATTTTTTCTAGATCCATCCATTTGTCTGCAAACCTCATGATGTCATTGTTTTTCTCTGCTGAGTAGTATTCCATTGTGTATATGTACCACATTTTGTTTATCCATTCTTCAGTTGAAGGGCATCTAGGTTGTTTCCATGTTCTGGTTATTACAAACAATGCTGATATGAACATAGCTGAACAAGTGCTCTTGTGGTTGAGCATTCCTTGGGTATATGCCCGAGTGGTATAGCTGGTTCTTGGGGGAGATGGATTCCCAATTTTCTAAGAAATCGCCATATTGATTTCCAAAGTGGTTGTACAAGCTTGCATTCCCACCAGCAGTGGAGGAGAGTTCCCCTAGCTCCACATCCTCTCCAGCATAAGGTGTCTTCAGTGTTTTTGATCTTAGCCATACTGACAGGCATAAGGTGGTATCTCAGAGTTGTTTTGATTTGCATTTCCCTGATGATTAGGGATGTTGAGCAATTCCTTAAATGTCTTTCAGCCATTTGAGTTTCCTCTGTTGAGAATTCTCTGTTTAGTTCTATAGCCCATTTCTTAATTGGACTGTTGGGCATTTTGATGTCTAATTTCTTGAGTTCCTTATATATTCTGGATATCAGTCCTCTGTCAGATGTGGGGTTGGTGAAGATCTTTTCCCATTCTGTAGGCTGTCGCTTTGCTTTGTTGACCGTATCCTTTGCCCTACAAAAGCTTCTCAGTTTCAAGAGGACCCATTGATTGATTGTTTCTCTCAGTGTCTGTGCTACTGGTGTTCTATTTAGAAAGTGGTCTCCTATGCCAATGCGTTCAAGACTACTTCCAACTTTCTCTTCTAGCAGGTTCAGAGTAGCTGGATTTATGTTGAGGTCCTTGATCCACTTGGACTTAAGTTTTGTGCACGGTGATAGATATGGATCTATTTGCAGCCTTCTACATGTTGATATCCAGTTTTGCCAGCACCATTTGTTGAAGATGCTTTCTTTTTTCCATTGTGCACTTTTGGCTTCTTTGTCAAAAATTATTTGTTCATAGGTGTGCGGATTAATGTCAGGGTCTTCAATTCGATTCCATTGGTCCACATGTCGGTTTTTATGCCAGTACCAAGCTGTTTTTATTACTGTAGCTCTATAGTACAGCTTGAAGTCAGGGATAGTGATGCCTCCAGAGGTTGTTTTATTGTACAGGATTCTTTTGGCTATCCTGGGTTTTTTGTTTTTCCATATGAAGTTGAGTATTATTCTTTCCAGGTCTGTGAAGAATTGTGTTGGTATTTTGATGGGGATTGCATTGAATCTGTAGATTGCTTTTGGTAAGATTGCCATTTTTACTATGTTAGTTCTGCCTATCCATGAGCATGGGAGATCTTTCCATTTTCTGACATCTTCTTCAATTTCTTTTTTCAGGGACTTAAAGTTCTTGTCATATAGGTCCTTCACTTGCTTGGTTAGTATTACCCCAAGGTATTTTATGTCATTTGTGGCTATAGTAAAGGGTGATGTATCTCTGATTTCCTTCTCCGCTTTTTTGTCCATTGTATATAGGAGGGCTACTGATTTTTTGGAGTTGATCTTGTATCCTGCTATGTTGCTGAAGGTGTTTATAAGCTGTATCAGTTCCTTGGTGGAATCTTTGGGGTTGCTCAAGTATACTATCATGTCATCTGCAAATAGGGAAAGCTTGACTTCTTCCTTTCCAATTTGTATCCCCTTAATCTCCTGATGTTGTCTTATTGCTCTGGCTAGAACTTCAAGTACTATATTGAATAAGTATGGGAGAGCGGACAGCCTTGCCTCGTTCCTGATTTTAGTGGAATTGCTTTGAGTTTCTCTCCATTTAATTTGATGTTGGCTGTTGGCTTGCTGTAAATTGCCTTTATTATGTTTAGGTATGTTCCCTGTATTCCTGATCACTCCAAGACCTTTATCATGAAGGGGTGTTGGATTTTGTCAAATGCCTTTTCAGCATCTAGTGAGATGATCATGTGGTTTTTTTCTTTGAGTTTGTTTATATGGTGTATCACATTGACAGACTTTCGTATGTTGAACCATCCTTGCATCCCTGGAATGAATCCTACTTGATCATGGTGGATAATTGTTTTGATGTGTTGTTGGAGTCTGTTTGCCAGTATTTTATTGAGTATTTTTGCATCAATGTTCATGAGGGAGATCGGTCTGTAGTTCTCTTTCTTTGTTGTATCCTTGTTTGGTTTAGGAATCAGGGTAATTGTAGCCTCATAGAAGGAGTTTGGTAATGTTCCTTCTGTTTCTATTGTATGGAACAATTTAGAGAGTATTGGTATTAACTCTTCTTTGAAGATCTGGTAGAATTCTGCACTGAAACCATCTGGTCCTGGGCTTTTTTTGGTTGGGAGACTTTTAATGACTGTTTCTATTTCGTTAGGGGTTATTGGACTACTTAAATAGTTTATCTGGTCTTGATTTAATTTAGGTATGGGGTAACTATCCAGAAAATTATCCATTTCTTTTAGGTTTTCCAGTTTTGTGGAATAGAGGTTTTTGAAGTATGACCTGATGATTCTCTGGATTTCCTCAATGTCTGTTGTTATGTCCCCCTTTTCATTTCTGATTTTGTTGATTTGGATGCTCTCTCTCTGTCTTTTGGTTAGTTTGGATAAGGGCTTGTCTATCTTGTTGATTTTCTCAAAGAACCAACTCTTTGTTTCATTAATTTTTTGTATTGTTCTCTTTGTTTCTATTTTATTGATTTCAGCTCTCACTTTGATAATTTCCTGGCATCTATTTTTCCTGGGAGACTTTGCTTCTTCCTGTTCTAGAACTTTCAGGTGTGCTGTTAAGTCACTAGTGTGAGATTTCTCCAGCTTATTTATGTGGGCATTTAGTGCTATGAATTTCCCTCTTAGTACTGCTTTCATAGTGTCCCATAGGTTTGTATATGTGGTGTCTTCATTTTCGTTGATCTCTAGGAAGTCTTTAATTTCTTTCTTTATTTCTTCCTTAACCCATTGGTGATTCAGGTGGGTATTGTTCAGTTTCCATGAGATTGTAGGTTTTCTGTAGTTTTTGTTGTTGTTGAAATGCAACTTTAGACCATGGTGGTCTGATAGAACACAGGAGGTTATTCCAATTGTTTTGTATCTGTTTAGATTTGTTTTGTGACCAAGTATGTGGTCAATTTTAGAGAAGGTTCCATGGGGTGCTGAGAAGAAGGTATATTCTTTTTTGTTAGGATGGAATGTTCTGTAGATGTCGATTAAGTCCATTTGCGTCATGACATCAGTTAAGTCCTATATTTCTCTGTTAAGTTTCGATTTGGGGGATCTGTCCAGTGGTGAAAGTGGGGTGTTGAGGTCTCCCACTATTAATATGTGGGGTTTTATATGTGATTTAAGCTTTAATAATGTTTCTTTTACATATGTGGGTGCCCTTGTGTTTGGGGCATAAATGTTCAGAATTGAGACTTCATCTTGGTGGATCTTTCCTGTGATGAGTAAGTAATGCCCTTCTTGATCTCTTTTGATTGATTTTAGTTTGAAGTCTATTTTGCTGGATATCAGGATGGCTACACCCGCTTGTTTCTTAAGACCGTTTGATTGGAAAGTCTTTTCCCAGCCTTTTATTTTTAGGTAGTGTCTATCTTTGAATTTGAGATGTGTTTCTTGTATGTAGCAGAAAGATGGGTCCTGCTTTCGTATCCATTCTGTAAGCCTATGTCTTTTTATAGGTGAGTTAAGTCCATTGATATTGAGGGATATTAATGTCCAGTGATTGTTCATTCCTGTTATTTTTTGGTGGTGATGTTTGTGCACTTTTCTTCATTGGGGTTTACTGCTGTGGCTTTATCTATTGCCTGCATTTTTGAGGGTGTATCTGACTTCCTTAGGTTGGAATTTTCCTTCTAGTGCTTTCTGTAGGGCTGGGTTTGTGGATAAATATTGTTTAAATCTGGCTTTGTCATGGAATGTCTTGTTCACTCCATCTATGATGATTGAAAGTTTTGCTGGGTATATTAGTCTAGGCTGACATCCATGGTCTCTTAGTGTCTGCATTACATCTGTCCAGGACCTTCTGGCTTTCAAAGTCTCCATTGAGAAATCGGGTGTTATTCTGATAGGTTTGCCTTTATATGTCACTTGGCCTTTTTCCTTTGCTGTTCTTAATATTCTTTCTTTATTCTGTACGTTTAATTGTTTAATTATTATGTGGCGAGGGGACTTTTTTTGGGGGTCTAGTCTGTTTGGTGTTCTATAGGCTTCCTGTATCTTCATAGGCATTTCCTTCTTTAAGTTGGGAAAGTTTTCTTCTATGATCTTGTTGAATATATTTTCTTTGCCCTTGAGTTGGTATTCTTCTCCTTCTTCTACCCCTATTATTCGTAGGTTTGGTCTTTTCATGGTGTCCCAAATTTCTTGGACATTTTGGTTCATGACTTTGTTGACTTTAGTGTTTTCTTTGACTGATGAATCTATTTCTTCTATTGTATCTTCAACGCTAGAGATTCTCTCTTCCATCTCTTGCATTCTGTTGATTATACTTGCATCTGAAGTTCCCAATCGTTTTCTCAGATTTTCTATTTCCAGCATTCCCTCTGTTTGTGTCTTCTTCATTTTTTCTATTTCCCTTTTCAGGTCTTGGACTGTTTCCTTCATTTGTTTCATTGATTTTTCTTGATTTTCTTTCAGTATTTTATTGTTCTCTTCCAGGACTTTTTTGATTTCTTCTAATTTGTTTGCCCTTTCCTCTAGTTGTTTACAGCGTTCTTCACTTTTTTTGTCTTTTCCTCTACAAGAGCCTCTAGCTTCTTCATGATGACATTCATAAGGCTATTTTCTTCTGCTTCTTCCAATTTCTGATGTTCAGGTCTAGGTGTTGGAGGAGGGCTAGGGCCTGGTGATGGTGTATTGCTATTCATTTTGTTGTATGTGTTTCTGCCTTGACGTCTGCCCATCTCCTTGTGTTTGGTTGTTGGCCTTATCCGCACACTTGGTTCAGACAGAGCTGACAGATTCAGGAAGTCTCTCTCTCTTGTCCAGATGGGAGCTCTCTTGTCCAAATTGGAAGTCCGGGGCACGATGGGGACTCTGTGCTGTGCTTCAGAAGGAAGTCCGGGGCAAGATGGGAGCTGGGGGCCAGCCTCTAAGTCTCAGGAAGAGGCTTGGGGCTCAGGCGGTTGGGTGTGGGGGCAGGGCGTGGAGACTGCAGGGTCTGCCAGGAGTCTTAGAGAAGGGGATTTTTCCCGGTGGGGCTGTGCTTCAGAAGGGAAGTCCGGGGAAGATGGGAGCTGGGGGCCAGCCTCTAAGTCTCAGGAAGAGGCTTGGGGCTCAGGCGGATGGGCGTGGGGGCAGGGCGTGGAGACTGCAGGGTCTGCCAGGGGTCTTAGAGAAGGGGATCCTTCCTGGTGGGGCTGTGCTTCAGAAGGGAAGTCCAGGGCAAGATGGAAGCTGGGGGCCGGCCTCTAAGTCTCAGGAAGAGGCCCTCCATTTCCTTTTGCTCTTATATTCCTTCCACTTCCTTTTCAATGGGGTTCCTTGAGCTCTGCAGGAGAGATTTCATACCAACGTCCCATTTAGAGTTGAGTTTTCCAAGGTCTGTCTCTCTCTCTCTTTCTCTGTCTGCATAATGTCTGGATCTCTATATTTGTTTCCATCTGTTGTAGGAGGAAGCTTCTTTAATGCTGGCTGAATAAGGCACTGGTCTATGAGTATGGCAGAATATCACTGGGAGTCATTTCATCACTATGTTTTTTTTTTTTTAATTTTTATTCATTTATTTTTGACCACAAGTGTTTGGTATTTGAGCTATCTAGTTTCTAGGTCTTGGTCACCCAATCAGTATTGAGTATATGGTCCATCTTGTGAAGTGGGCCTTAAGTCAAATCAGATACTGATTGGTCACTCCCACAAGCTATGTATCACAATTGCCATAGCATATTTTGCAGGTGGGACAACATTATAGATCCAAGGATTTGTGGCTGGGTTAGTCTTAATGTTTCTCTGTTGATAGCCTACAGAGTACTTTCCCATACCAAAGACACTAGAACATATAGCTGCAGGTTCTATGGAGGCATCAGCTCTAACTCTCCATATTCAATGACTGGTGTGAGTGCTGTCATTGGCAATGCAGCCTTGCTGTCAGTTTGTGGAGAGCAGCCTTTTGTTTTGACAACAGCCTGGGTTGTTTAGGGATTTTTTATGGGGCCCCTTTGGCCAACAACTCAATTGGATGTAACCTAGTCCTAGTATTTGAAGCATAGTTTGGTGACAAGAGCTAGCCAATTAGGACTCTGTCTGATATTCCCATTATTTGGAGAATTCATTAGGATTATTTTTGAATACTTTCCAAGTTTCCTCTGCACTAGGTTTCCATACCACCCATCAAATTCCTATCACTTCTAGCTGTCTCTCCTAGAATTCCCTCCCTCAAAACCATCCCCTCTCCCCTTCCCCAATTGATCCTCCCATTAAGGTCTCCTCTTCCACAGCCCACCCATAAAATCTATTCTATTTCTCCCTTCTAGGGATATCCATGTGTCCCCTCTAGTCCATTTCTCTACAGTTAACTTCTCTGGGTCTACAGATTGTAGCATGGTTATCACTTAATAGCTAATATCCACATATAAGTGAATACATAGCATATTTATCTTTCTGAGTCTGGGATATCTCACTCAGGTTGATGTTTTTTCCATTCAGAGGTGGCCACCAGTCTGTTCTTCCCAATAAGTGTCTTGTGTGAGGTTTCTTGCATAGTGTGACTTTGTGGTATTCCTTGGCTCCCAACTGCCCAGATGCCCTTATACTAGAAAACCATTTCATCAGTTTTGTGCCTCAGATAGGCTTTCCTGGTGCCGGTTCTCCCTCTCTGGGTCTGAGTCCCACTGGTACCCTATCACTCATTTCTAGTCCACTGGCAACAGATTTACCTTCCAACTCACTGGTTACTCGGCATTTGATCCATCAGTGGTAATTTGGTAGTTTCCCCTTAGGTAGGTGAGAATGCTGTGTTGAATCAGAGGAAGTGATTTTTGAGGGTCTGGTACCCCTCTGGTACTATTGGAGGCAGAGATACCCCTAGTCACTGTCTTTATGGCTATGGCTGACCCTCTTCATCAACTGCCGCCCCACCCCCACAATCCTGCATTTTCCTTGTGCCTGACTGGCTTATTGCAACTGTTTTCTTCCCTCTCCTTTTCTGCCTCCCTCTTGAAGCTGCCTGTAACCCCACAGCTTCTCTATGCCCTTGTGGATTTTATGATAGTAGGCAACCCTGTTCCTGTCCCTTTTCCATGGATGAAATCTTGTTCCTGAGCTCAGTTTTTTTTTTATCTCTTTCTGGCAAGCCTTTGAGCCTCCTCAAAAGCCCTGGTACCAGGCAACATGTCTTCTTGGGCAGTAAGCCCTGACCCATTGAATGACTTGGTCCTTATTCAGTTCTCCCTGAGTCCTAGGGACACGCTCAATACAGGCAGCTATGTCCTTTTTTCCTCACCCCCTTCTCTTCCATGGGAATGGTGTCATCTATACCCTACTATTTCTCATTTGGATGCCTCTTAGAAAACCTCCAGTTTCTCCACTTGGCACCTGACCTGAAGGACCTCAAACTTATTCATTTTTTTAAATCAAATTGGACCTCAATATTTCTTAGATAACAAATCCAAATGGATGCCCAATGGCATCCTAGATTCCAATATTATTTGGGACATTTACAACTAATGCAAATGATCAGGGAAACGGAAAGAGATTTCCCACACCTATATTTCAGTTTTCTCTTATCTTTGATCTAAATCCTATCTCTGTTCTTTCTGTTCTCCTACCTAACTCTTCCTAGCTATGAAGCTCAAGCCACTTCTGATCTAGTTAATAAGCCAGCCTCTCTCTCTGGCCTCAACCCTCAGCTCCTACTCTTCCTTTGTCCCCTCCAGTTTCCCCTTCTCCCTCTCCAGTGACAGGTTGTCCTAATCATCACTCTCTGGAACCCACCACCCACTTTCAGCTCACCATTGGAACTTAGTCCTTCTGCTACTGGCTCTCACTCTTCCAAGGGATCTTCTCTAATACCCCCTTCCCAACCTAACCCAGCCATGGTCATGAGTATCCCTTTGTAGATTTCTGGGATGTATGGCTTGATCAGGGTTCATGTCCTTTTCTTATTAAGTGATCTCTTTCAGATAGAAAAGAGGTTAGGATCTTATACTCCTAATCTCTCCACCTTCATTAAAAAATTCCAATATATCACTCAATCTTACTATCTCACCTTCAATGATGTTTACATGATTCTTACTAACAACAGTCTCCCTTAGCAGCACAGGAAAGTTTGGGATCAGGCTATGGCACATACAGTGAAATTCACCAACTAGTGCTGTCCCCCCAGTTGGTGGCTGACGTGGTCACTGACTGGGACCCTTAATTGAACTACAATACCCTGGAGACATTCTAATTAGGTCTCCATAAGGCTGCCCTTAAAGCAGTAAGTTATGGAAACCTTCAAGAGATCATCCAGAACAAATTTGAGAACTCATCTCAATTCCTAAGCCAACTTAGAAAGGCCCTTTTACAGTATACCAATATGGGTCCCAAAACCTCAGATGAGAAATAACTCCTTATGACCTACTTCTCTCAGAGTTTCACTAACATTAGGGCTAAACTTAAATCCCTAGAGAGGGGACCCCTGGCACCACAGGAAGAAATCTTAGCAGTGGACTTTAATCGGTACCATGGCAGAGATGAAAACAAAAATACCTGGTGTTGGCCCAGACCTTTCTGCAGGCCATAGCAATTGTCCAGGTTCCCTCATCTCCCCAATCTCAAGAACCTCTAGGACCCTGCTTCAAATGCTGTCAAGTGCTTGAACCAGCTTGAGTTCACATAAACCATCTCAACCATGTACAAGGTGCCACCAAGAGGGATAATGGACTGTTGATTGTCTACACGTCCTTCACAACATAGGAACATCAGGCCAAGATCACCATTTAGTTGACCTCTTAGGCATGGCCATGGATAACTAAGGGGTTCAGGCTCCCTTTGCTTGACTACCACCATTTCCAACAGGGAGCTGTGGATAGTCATTATGGTATCAGAGAAAGCCCCTTCTTTCCTTTTGGACACCAGGGTGACCTACTGGTCCCTAATGGAACCTACCTCCCCTTCTTGTTACCCTATTGTCAGGGTAGGGGAACAGCCTCACCAACCTCACCAAACCCTACCACTGAGTTGTATCTATAGGGGTATCTCCCTTATCCACTTCTTCCTAATGATACCAGCCTATCATATCCCCTTTCTGGGATGAACCTCTTAGCCTCTATTTCTTTTGTTTCCACCATCTGCTTGACCCAGAGTAATCTCTTTATCCTCCAAATCACACAATCTGACATATTCTTTTTCTTCTTGGCCTCCCATGTTCATCCCTGAGTATGGAGCACCCAAAAATGCTCTGTAGCTAAACATTATCCCCCTCTCATCACCTAACTACAAAACCCTTTCACTCCTGTCCAGGGCAAAAGGAAAACATTGCCCACCTGCCTGGTTCTTGTTGTTTGGAAAGTTTTGTCTGTTTTTGTGTGGAGATGTGTCTATGTTTTCTGGTGTGTTCAAAAGGCTTATGGCAGACATGGGAACTGAGAAAGAAATGGGTTAGGCTCAAGCGCATGTATGAATGATGGTGGCCATCACATGTTTTGTTTCTAATTCATCTTTGAGTGTGTCAGCTTTTTCTGTTGTGTTTATTAGCTCTGTTTTAGTTTTCTCTGCCATGGCTAGCTGCCAGATATCATTGCTAATGCCTCTTGTCCTGGCTGCTTTGATAACCAGAGCTCAGAATTTATCTCTGGGCTTTCTGGTCACTGGATTCTGTTTAGCAGGGATTCAAATGTCTTTTGAGTGTGGATAATACTAAAATTGTTTTATGCTGTTCTGATTTATTGGCTCTGGAGCTGCGTTATGGTTCCCCCTCCTCTAGACCTAAGCATGTTTGTCTAAAGATTTCCTTCAAAATCTCTGTCCCATGTCTAGTTGGACACCTAACTGTGACAGAGAAAGGAGGGCAAAACAAGACAAAAGGATTTCAAGGAAATTGCTTTGAAATAACTTCTCTTAGTAATAACTACTCACTTCTCTGGTAAATAGATAGATACACTATGTGAAAATTTAAGTAAATTCTGAGGGTCTAAGAAAGTGCCTATGGATGTGAAAGCTAGTGTCCTAAGGTATGTAAATGTAAGTTATAACAGTATAAGAAAGTAATTGAAGGTAGTGAAAAATGCTCCAGATTTCTTTCCCCTCTATTTTGAAGGTGCAGAGTTTTAATATTGATCAATAGAGTTCTGATAAGCTGATATAGAACTGGCTGCTATTATCAATCACAAGCTCAAGATTTTAAATTTCCTTTTGGTTGTCTTTCCTTTGATTGTCTGTCTATTATGCTAGAAATATTTCCATCCAATATATATATATGTTCACCTTTCTGGACAGAGGAAAAGTTTCATGCTTTTTAACCCAAAGCTTTTACTATGACTTGAAAGTGATACCTATTAGTTGCTTTTCCTGCAATGTGGATTTCAGCATAGAATATAAACAATGGTAATGTTAATATATCTAAAACTTTTACCTCTTATTATAAACAAAAAATCCATGTAAGCTTCAAGGAGTAAAGGGAATCATAGACTTGAATCCATCTCTCACAGTTCAAACAGACTTCAGATAAGTACAGCCTGAGTTTCCCCACCTGCCTATTCCTGGGGGTATGAGATTTCTTTCTCTTGGACTTGAGACTCCTCCTTTCCACAAACTACCAGGACTATGGGCCTGAAAGTTCCAAATGTATGATTTTCCTTTAAGTTCCTAAACTTTAACATGTATTACCTAGTCTATATCTATTTCAGTGAATTTTCACTTGTCTGACATACCTTACAGGAATCAGCTGAAGACTAGACTACTCCAAGTGGCCACAAGCCCTGGATTTGCTGAAAGCTGATGTGAACCAGTTCAGCTGGTATGATTTCTCCTTGTCTCTTCAGCTGGATCAGATAACCAGATGCTTATGATGAATGCCCCATTGCCTGAATCCCCCCCATCCTTTGACTAACATTCCAGCTGTCCTAGGCCTTGACAATGACATCTTAATTTCAGCAGGAAGTAGTTTCAGAAGAGAGCACATACCCCTTATCCTTTATAAAAAGCTGGATTGTTAGGAAAAAGAAAACTTCCTGGCATAGGGGACAAAATGGCTACCTATAGTAACTACTATAGTTATATACTAGCAAGTATATACTTTGCTAGTATATACTAGCAAAGGTATCTTTTAAAACCAAATAGACCCAAATATATCAACAGATAGATTCATTAGCTGAAATAGTTCTACAGTACGATAGGACACTTGACCTGATTTATGCAGAACAAGGAGGTTAATGTGTGGCTTTAAGAACAATTATTGTTTCTATACAAACCACTTGAAATCATTAGAGAAAACTGGTGAGGATCTACTAACAGTGGAGAAGGATGGACTTTGCCTCTTCCTCAAGGAAGATGATGCTTCTATGTCAACCAATCAGATATAATAAAAGACAAAATCTGACAACTCCAGACTGATCTCTAAAAACATAAGGAACAGATTGATGCCTCTGGCCAATAGATTGTTGACAATTCAGTATGGAGTGGGGGTAGTGCTTTTCTGAACTCCCCTTTACCTCCTTTTCCTGATTCTACTAATTGCTTCCTATCTTATAAACTTCTTGTCCAGCTTTCTTCAACAACAATTTCAAAGGGTTTCTAACCAGATTAATCAATTGTTATTGTTATTACAGAATTATCAGCCCCTACCTATGGAACCGGAGACCTTCAACCACCCAATTACACCTTGACAGTGAAAAACAAGCTTGCACCAAGGGACTTCAATGCCCCCATACAACAAGAAATAGTCTAACAATGATGTTACCATTTCCTTTCTATTAGTTTTCTGTAGCAAAGAAGAAAAGGGAGAAATGTAGGGTAATAGGCCAGTGAAAAATCACCCTTCCACTGGCTTCTCCCAAGCTCTGAGATTTGGAAATCACCACCAAAGTGACTCAGAGTTAACAGCCAAACAATGTTTCAGAGTTAGGCCAAGCAATATGTCCAGCTGCAATGTACTTTTTAACTAGCTAAGTTCCAATGACTTTAAAAGCCTGCCCATCCAACCACCACTGCTGTGTATTTTTGAATTCACAAGTAGCCACCATTCTGTCGTCTCCAATAAATCTCTTGTGTAAGGTTTATTCCATGGTGTAAATTATGGTATTCCTTGGCTCCCTACAACCAAGATGCCCTTGTGTCAGAAAATTCCTTTCAAACATAGATGGAAAATTACTGAATAAAATGCTTGCAAACAGAAACCAAAAACACATAAAAAAAGATCATCCACCTGATTAAGTAGGCTTCATCCCAGATATTCAGGGATAGTTAAATAAGTGAAAATCAACAAATATAATCTAACATATAAACAGACTGAAAGAAAACAAACTCACATGATTATCTCATTAGATTCAGAAAATACCTTTGACAATGTCCAACACCCATTCATGATAAAAGTCCTGGAGAGATTAGGGAAACAAAGTATATACCTAAACATAGTAAGAGCAATTTGCAGAAAGCCCACAGCCAACATCAACTTAAATGGTGAGAAACTCAAAGCAATTCCACTAAAATCAGGAATAAGACACAGTTGTCCACTCTTTCCATACTCATTCACATAGTACTTGAAGTCTTAGCTACAGCAATAAGACAGTTGAAGAAGATCAAGCAGACACAAATTGGAGAGGAAGAAGTCAAAATATTGTTATTTTAGGGATATATATCTATCTATATCTATATAATCTCCCTAAAAATTCTACCAGCCAAATATTATAGCTGATAAACACTTTCAGCAATGTAGTGGGATAAAAAAATTAACTCACAAAAAAATCAGTAGCCCTTCCATATACCAATGATAATTGGATTGAGAAAGAAATCAAGAAAACAACACCTTTCACAATAGCCTCAAATAATATAAAATATCCTGGGTTTACTCTAATTAAGCAAATGAAAGGCTGGTGTGATATAAAGTTCAGCTGTTGGCAAAAAGCAATTGAAGAAGATATAAGAAGATGGAAAGACCTTACATGTTCATGGATTGGCAGGATTAACATAGTAAAAATGGACAACCTATCAAAATCAATCTACAGGTCAAATGAAAGCCCCATCAAAATTCTAACATAATTCTTCATAGATCTTGAAAGGATTACTCTCAGTGTCATATAGAAATATAAAAGCTAGCTAAAACAATCCTAAAGAATAAAAGGACTTGCTAGGGGTCTACAAAGCTAGAGTAAAAAATCACATGGTATTGGCATAAAATAGACATGTTGATCAATGTACTGGAATTTTGTCCTTAGACATAAATTCAAATATGTATGAACATATGATTTTTGATAAAAAAGCCAGAAATGCACCACTGTAAAAAAGATGACATTTTCAAGAGGTAGTGCTGGTCACACTGCATGTAGAAGAGTGCAAATAGCAAGACACAACTTCCTGAACAGAACACCAATAGCACAGGCACTAAGACTGCCAACTAATAAATGGGACGTCATGAAACTGAAAAGCTTCTGTAAGGCAGAGAACACTGTCAATAGGACAAAATAGCAGCTTACAGAATGGGAAAAGGTTTTCACCAAGTCTATATCTGATAAACTAATATCTAAAATATGTAAAGAACTCAAGAAATGGAATTTACAAAACAAAAACAAAACAAAACAAAAAACCTTATAAATAATCCAATTAGAAATGGAGTACTGGAGTCCTTCCCCACAACCCCAGCAGACTACCAAGGTACACTTGGACAAACAGATGAGTGACTGGCCTCTCAGCTGTAGAGCTGTACTGCCCCAAAGTCCAGACCCTAACTAAACCCCAGGGCACATTCTGTGTCCCTTCCCTTCCTATCTCAGCAATAGCAAGGCAGCTAGACCCTGCGCCCACCTCTGATAGGACCCCAATGCTCTAGTACAGTTCCCAACAGCCTGAAGGAGGTGAGATACCTGCCTCCAGGCTGTGCCCCCACTTCTTCCACCCACTGGACAAGGTCCTGCCAAGACCCACTCTATTGCCCAACACCAAGAACTAGAACACCTTCCCTGTGGTGGCCAGCCCTCCCTTGTAAACCCAGCAGACTACATAAGAACAGGTTCAAAACATAACAGCTGGAAGAACAGGCAAAGGCATAAGCCACACAAGTGGAAGAAAAGATGAGTAAATGTCACTGTAAGAATACATTCAACAGGAATCCACAAGGATAACACTAAGACTCCTAGATAATGGAGAGGGTGCCTGAGCTTACCTTCCCCATAATCAGATTAGTGACTACCCTAATTGTCATCATAGAACCTACATCCAGTAACTAATGGAAGCAGATGCAGAGATTCACAATGAAGCACTGGGCTGAACTCCTAGACTTCAGTTGAAGAGAGGGAGGAGGGCTCACAGTAGCAAGTGAGGTCAAGGTCATGATGGAGAAAACCACAGAGACAGCAGACCCATGATGGTGGGAGCTCATGAATTCTGGCCTGTCATCTAGGAACATGACTGGGACCAAACTAGGTCCTCTGAATGTTGGTGACAGTTACGTGGCTAGATCTGTTTGGGGAGCCCCTAGCAGTGGGACACATTCCCTGGGGTGGGATACCTTGCTCAGCCTTGGCACAGTGGGGAGGGACTTGAACATACCAGTGCAGCTGAAACACAAGAAAACAAATTTAAAAATTACTTTATGAAGATGATAGAGTTTCTTAAAGAGGAAATTAAAAATTCCCTTAAGGAAGTTGAGCAAAAAAACAAAGAAAATATTGGAAGAAATCTGTGTGTCTCTTAAAGAAAGCAATGAAAGCCAAGAAAAAACAATCAAACAGGTGAAAGAAATGGTTGAAAACTTGAAAACTGAAATATAAAAAAAGAAAACACATGCTGTGGGATGGTCTGTATGTCAAGTGTGTTGCTGATTGGTCAGTAAATAAATCACTGATTGGCCATTGGCTAGGCAGGAAGTATAGGCGGGACAAGGAAAAGAATTCTGGGAAGTGGAAGGCTGAGGGAGAGACACTGCCAGCCGCCATCAGGACAAGGAAGATGTAAGGTACCAGTAAGCCATGAGCCATGTGGCAAAGTAAAGATTAATAGAAATGGGCTAAATATAAGAGTAAGAGCTAGACAATAACAGGCCTGAGCTAATGGCCAAGCAGTTTAAATAATGTAAGAGTCTGTGTGTTTATTTTATAAGTGGGCTCTGGGACTGGCGGGACTTGGTGGCGGGAGCTGGAGAGAAATTCTCAAGCTACAAATGGCGCCCAACGGCTCGAGTTTCCACCTTAAACCTGAGAATATTTAATAACCAATTCTAAACAGAGCCAAAACCAGGTTCCTGCTTCATGTCTCATATGGGCGGCTAGACGCCGCAAAATGCGGGTTTGAACTACTGGCAGGTTCCTGGCGTGTGCACTTGACCTGCAGTATGGCGGGAGTGAGATGTGTGCCAGTGGCACATTATGCTGTATGGTAGATTTACTCTTTACTAGTATATATTAAAAAAAAAAAAAAAAAAAAAAAAAAGAGGTTTCTGGGCTACACGCTACTTTGATAAAAAGCGTAGACCCACTATTTCTGAGAGTTACAGCTCCCAGAGCTGGCAGAAAACGGACCACCACCATGTTGGGAAACTGAAGTGGGCGGAGCCAACAGCCACAGCACCATTTCAGTCTTAGAAGGCTGCAGTTTATTTAAATCAATAGGTTCACAATAAGACTGATTCAGATGGAATAGTTCACAATGTGTGTAAAATGTACGTAGGCTTAAAAGAGAGAAAAAACAAATATATACAGTTATATAAACAAATAGTTTTTAAAAATAAAGTCTTTAAAGAAACATTAAAGGTAATAAGCCATGTAAAGAATGGCTATCACACAGAGAATCTGGATTATGTTGTCTTTGATATTTGTAACTGAAGAAAAACATTTGATTGTAAAAGCTGTTGAGGTATGCCAAAATGTAAATTTTAAAGGTACCTTGACTTCAAAATTTGGATATAAGGATATGTTGCTTTGGAAAAGAGTCTCTGCTTTTGTTTCCACAGAAAGCCAGAGACTATGGATTTGTTCCAGATTAAGATACATCAGGTTTGACCAGCCAAGACCCCCTGAAAGGTCTCCAATGACACCATGGCCCAGATGACTCAACATCCAGAATGGTTCCAAGGCAACTGGCTCAGACGATACAGCCTCATGGACTACTCCATGATCCTAAAATTTTCTTCGTGTCCCCATAAGATACAGCGCCCCCCTCCAGCAGGAAGTAGTAAGAGAAGCTACGCCCAAATTCCCAAATATACCAAGCTGGCTTTAGAGATGGAATTGGCTCACTCCCCCTCTAAACCCAGACATATTGCTCAAAAAAAAAAAAATGGTTAAGAGATTCTTATGTCCCAAATCAGAAGAGCCCTCTGGTGTGGGACAGACAAAAACCAATATTTTTATTTAAAGCAGGTTGATTATAAATACAATCTCTTTCTAAAGAAAAAAAGGGGATAGTTTAGATATGATAGGATGAAAGGGTAGATTAATGAACCTACTTTTAAAGAGTAACAACTTGTTTAAAATGTTTTACATCGCTATAGATTTTAGTTTATTGATACAAGTTTAAACTTAATTTTGTTATACTGTATATATATTTCTATTCTTGTTTGAGGTATTATGTTTATGTAACTCATTTAAAATTATAATGGATAATTAAAAAATAGATTAATAATTAGTCATCTATGATAATCATATTTGTAGCCATGTTAGTTAAGTCTTCTAGGTATACATAGTTATATTTCAGATAGATAGGTAGTCTTCAAACACTTCAAAGACCTACAGAATATGGCATTTAAAATGTTTTAAAAATTTAGACTTTCTGGACAGTGAGACATGTCTGCTCCTGACAGCACCGATTTACTTCAGAGAGGAGAATGGGCATCGAAGACACTCCATACGGAGTTTATCTTCACCTTGACAAAAATAGCCATTTGGGCAAGAAACTGTTCTTGCCTGGACTGCCTGATCAACTGGACATGCAGGACCCATACAAAGGTGACCACTGAACTTTGCTTGACAAAATGGTCCTTCAGGTTCCTGCTTTGCAGAGAAAACTGCCAGACATTCTACAGGACACAGAGAAAAGTGAATAAGAGACTCTAGGCCTGTGGGCTGAAGACAGATGCCCCAATTTTACAAGAGAACTTTGGATGACTGTCCAGGCTCAGCTGTCTCTGTCTACCCTGCAAGACTCCCAAAAGTTGCTTGCGTCCTTCTCTCATTTCTCAGGTAGTAGTATAACCTTCTGAGGTCTTTGATGTGGTTAAAGACTAGATACTTACAATTTTCCTTAGTTATAATAAAAGATAAGTTAGATATAAAACCTTAAACTCACAAATATAAGATAGATAGGATCTCTTCTTTAATATTGTAACTGTAATTCTTGCTTGATAATTGTTTTGTTATATGTAATTTTACTATGTTAAAGTTAAAACCTTCCTTTTTAAGAAAAGAAAAGGGGAAGTGCTGTGGGATGGTCTGTATGTCAAGTGTGTTGCTGATTGGTCAGTAAATAAATCACTGATTGGCCATTGGCTAGGCAGGAAGTATAGGCGGGACAAGGAAAAGAATTCTGGGAAGTGGAAGGCTGAGGGAGAGACACTGCCAGCCGCCATCAGGACAAGGAAGATGTAAGGTACCAGTAAGCCATGAGCCATGTGGCAAAGTAAAGATTAATAGAAATGGGCTAAATATAAGAGTAAGAGCTAGACAATAACAGGCCTGAGCTAATGGCCAAGCAGTTTAAATAATGTAAGAGTCTGTGTGTTTATTTTATAAGTGGGCTCTGGGACTGGCGGGACTTGGTGGCGGGAGCTGGAGAGAAATTCTCTAGCTACAAACACAAACCAAGGGAATGCTAGAAATGGAAAAACTGGAGATGCGAACATGAACTATAGATGCAAGCATAACCAAAAGAATGCAAGAGATGGAAGAGAGAATATTAGGCATTGAAGACACAATAGGGGAAATAGATTCATCAGTCAAAGAAAATGATAAATCCAATAAATCCCTCACACAAAACATCCAGGAAATCTAGGATACCATGAAAAGACCAAACCTAGGAATAATAGGAATAGAAGATGAATAATCCTAGCTCAAAGGTATAGAAAATATACTCAACAAAATCATAGAAGAAAACTTTCCCAACCTAAAGAAGGACATGCCTATAAAGGTACAAGAAACTTACAGAACACTAAATAGGCTGAACCAAAAGAAAAAGTCCCCTCGCCACATAATAATCAAAACAGTAAACATGCAGAATAAAGAAAGAATTTTAAGAGCTTCAAAGGAAAGAGGTCAATCATGAAATCAACAAATCTGGGATTGTTTACATTCACAAGTGCTATAAATTAGGGCCTTTGCTTAAGTCTTGAGAGATGGTTGTTAAACTTTACTGGTACAGCATTGAGTATAGCCCTGAGAAATCTTGAATCTATTCAGTTTCCATCGAGAATGCAGTGGAACTCTAGACTTCATTTCAAAGTCAAAACAAAAGTTCACCGGGTGTTTTGAGGATTTAATTATGTAGGGGAAAGGGCACCAATCAAATCATTGGGAAAGGAAGATAAGGTGGTTTCTTAAAGGTCTAGTTTTATACACACCTGTTGTTGGGCTGAGAAATGTCAAAAGTGAGGTGACCATTAGGCAAAGCATGGATGCTTTTTGTATGCCATCCACAGAGGTGGATTTTATTATCTTACAGTGATTGGACTGCAAGTTTGCCAGTGAGAACAATAGCATGTTCTCTATTTTGGAAGGTTTCTTTGTAAACATTACAAAGGACAGATCTGAACTATCAGAAAAAAGAAAATATGGAGATTATTAGAGAACTACATGAACTCAATGGTGTGCTGTCAACGTACATGGGCATATATGTCACATATGTCACATTACACTCATCTTTTTTTTTTTTTTGGTTTTTTTGAGACAGAGTTTCTCTGTGTAGCTTTGCACCTTTTCTGGAACTCACTTTGTAGCTTAGGTTGGTCTTGAACTCACAAAAAATCTGCCTGCCTCTGTCTCCCAAGTGCTGGGATTAAAGGCGTGCGCCACCACTGCCCTGCCTACACTCACATTTAAATAATTTCTTTATTCTGATTAAGGTGATTTTGAACATGATGACATGGTTATTGCCATGTTTGTGATCTCCATATTTTATATCACATAAATCTGTGTCCTATGTGCTCAAAAACATTTGTAGTACATTTCTTATACTAATATTCACATACAAACCCAGCATCCATCTACACAAAAGTATTTGTGAACTGTGAATTCACTTTTGTAGTGTGTGAAGTCATTTCTAGACATGTTTCCTTCAACTTCTATTAAGTCATTTTCATTTCTAGCTAGAGATCAAGAAAGAACCCACAAGATTGTTAATTAGCCAAATCATCCTTCATCCCAAATAGTTAAAGACTTTCAAGCCAATTAAAAAGATTCACGAAATTTTGCTCTGGCAGATTCTGGCAGCTGGGGCTTTGGTTTGGGTTGACAAGAGATTTGCCTTGCAGTTTTCATGGCACCACTGTAACACACAGCTAATGTTACAAAGACACCAGTCATAATCCTACTCATGCTGTGCAATGGCACAGCATCATCCTAGAGAACAATGGCTTGCTTGTTACTGTGCATGTATGTCTCTTCTAATATGAGCTTAATGAGTTTCTTCCTATATAGGACTACTGAAAGTCTAAAAGGAAATGAGTATGCATATTAGATTTATTAGAAATTGAGTATTTTCTATGCTGACAGTTTTGCCTTTGTGTGTCTGAATATATTATTAGTGCCTAAACTTTATTTCCTTTGTTAGTGAGTACTCAGTTAATTTTCATGATTCATTGTTTCATTTATACTTCAGAGCCCCGAATTAAGTCCTCTCACCTCATATGAATGACTCAATGACAGTTTCTACCCATGTCTCTGTCTCTCCTGTGTTGTAAATAAACCTGAGACCCGGCCATGGATCTCTGCATCTGCTTCCATCAGTCACTGGATGAGGGTTCTATGATGACAGTTGGGTATTCAGCCATCCAATCACCAGAGTAGGCCAGCTCAGGCACCTTCTCGACCATTGCCAGTAGTCTACGGTGGAGTTATCTTTGTGGATTTCTGGGAACCTCCCTAGCACTCTGCTTCTCCCTACCCCCATGGTGCCTTCATTTATCATGGTATCTTTCCTTGTTCTCCCACTCTATTCCCATTCCAGCTTGAACCTCCCATTCCGCTAGGCTCTCATTCCCCCCTCATCCCCAGTTTACGCATCTAGATCTCATCCACTTCTCCATTTCTGAGCGATTCTTGCATCTTTCCTAGGGTCCTCCTTACTAGCTAGCCTCCCTGGAGCTGTGGGTTGCAGTCTGGTTATCCTTTGCTTTATATCTAGTATCCACTTATGAGTGAGTACATACCTTCTGAGTCTGGGTTACCTCACTCAGGATGATATTTTCTAGTTCCATCCTTTTGCCTGCAAACCTCATGATGTCATTGGAAGCAGATGCAGAGATCCATGGCCGGGTCCCAGGGGGAGCTCCAGGAGTCCAATCGATGAGAGAGAGGAGAGATTCTATGAGCAAGAGATATGAAGATCATGATTGGAAAAAGTACAGAGACAACTAGCCAAACTAGTGGAAACATACGAATTGTAGACCAATAGCTGATGAGCCCCCATGGTACTGGACTAGGCCCTCTGGATAAGTGGGAAAGTTGTTTAGCTTGAACTGTTTAGGGGGACCCTAGGCAGTGGGAATGGGACCCATCCCTAGTGCATGAACAGGCTTTTTGGAGCCTAGTGCTTATGGTGGGACACTTTGTGCAGCCTTGGTGCAGGGAGGAGGGGCTTGGACCTGCCTCAACTGAATATACCAGGCTCTGCTGACTCCCCATGGGAGACCTTGCCTTGGAGGAAGTGAGAATGAGGGGTGGGTTAGGGGGGAGGACTGGGTGGTGGGAGTAGGGAGGACAGGGGAGTCTGTGGTTGGTATGTAAAATGAATAGAAAATCTCTTAATTAAAAAAAAAAGAAAAGAAAAAAGAAATAAACCTGAAGTCTCCAATCACTTTCTCTCTGTGGATTTTGTTCATATTCACAGCTTTAATTGTCTTTGTAATGTTAAGCTCTAAATCTTCAACTCAGCCCTATCCTTTTGCCCAACTTCTAACTGAAAATATTCATTGTCCCAAGCTCTCAACCTCAATGCTTAACAATAACTCTTTGGGCTGATTATAGCATAGTTACTCTTACTAAGGACAGCAGCATTATTATACAGACTCAAGCTTCAAACATTACAAGTATATTGCCTCTATATATTAAAATTTAATGGCTACATATATTCATTCATCAGGTTTGTTTAAACTTTATTTAAATTTGTTTTATGGTGTTGGAAGTCAAATTCAGGACCTTGCTCATACTAGGCAAGTGTTCTATCGCTAAGCTACATCCTCAGCCAATTGCTAGCTTTATGGCTTTCTCCACTCAGTTTATTCATCATCCTCAATGATTACATAACTTGCTGTTTTACTTCCTCTAATCTGTTGTTCTAATTACTGTTCAAAGTTTCCAAATAGATCTCTTGAGAGTGTAATGTCATCACTACACTCTGATAAATTCAGACCATCAGTGACAGATTCTGTATTCCTATGTCCAGATCTTTAGTTGGTTTACAATCTTTGCTTAGCCAGCATGTGCCTAATCTTCTCACATACTAGTAGGATGAGCTTTGCTTATCCATCAGTGCACCAGTCATATTACATATCCTTTTGGATATATACTTTTTTCTCTTAAAATGATTTTTACTCCTATTTTGTAAAATTGGTCAGTCAATAACTAAGAGCAGCATTTCTAATTAATCTACTTTCAATCCCCTGCTGTACATGGTCTAATCATAGAAATGTATTTTGTAGTTGCAACTCAAATTTTGGAGGATTAGTGAAATAATGAATGAACATATGAGAAAGATTTTTAGTAAATTTCTAGATGTGCAGAATCTGGAATGTTTTCCCCATTCAATTGAAAGTTGCCACTGTCTTCAGAAATGTGACTGTTTTTCAAAAGAATGAAATGGAAACAAATCTTAGTTAAGGGTTAGATTTTGGAAGACATTGTTAATAAGCTTTATACTTATTAAATTCCTATAGACTTTCCCTCAATGAGACCTCACATTAAGACTTCTCTGAGAATCATTCTTTGCATTTTACTTAGTAATAATTATCAACTTGAAATAACCCAGAATCACCTGAAAAGAAAACAATTGAGTGATTGTCTTTTTTGAGTTGATCTGTGGGCATGTATGGGAGAGATTTTCTTAATTTTTTTTATTGGATGTACGAGTGATTAGACTATTGTGGGGTCACCCTTCCTTCACCAAGCAGATGGCCTTGTACTGTGTGAAGAAGGTGGATGAGCATGAACCTGAATGGGCAAGAAAGCAAATTGTCAAGCAGCATCCCTCCCTGGTTCCAGCTTCCAGGTTCCTGCCCTGACTTCCTTCAGTGATGGATTGTGAGCTGGCTGGGAGCCAAAACAAACCCCCTTTCTCCCCCAAGTAATCACTTGTTAGAGTATTTTATCACAATGACAAAAATGAAACTGGAATGATTGTGTTGGTCTCCTTTTGCTGTCATCAGGAAACATGTGACATTAAATTACTTTCAGTTCTGGAGATGGAAAAGTCCAAGACCCAAGTATTGGCATTGTGATCCAAGTACTGGTGTTTGCTGAAGGCCCTTCTATTGTGTCCTTTGATGACAAATTGAAAAAATTCAATGGTGGTGGGGGATGGGGTGGAGGATAGAGAGTGGGGGAGGGATGCAAACACTGTGAATTCATAAGTTAAGAAGAGCAAAGCACTTAGGCTAGCTCCTCTGATCTCATTTATAAGGCATTCATTCTAAACCAGAACACTTCCTGAAGGCCTCACCTTTTTTAATACCATGAGAACATGTACTATGTTTCAATAAGAATTCTCAAGGGGACACATTCAAGACACTCTGCTTTTATTATTTATTTAGAGTTTGGCATTTGCTGTCTTCACTTGACTCACACTTGCAACAATTCTTTTATAAAATCTGCCAGACTTCTTTATTTCTAGTATGTATTCATGACTCTCAACACTCAGCTTGATAAAAAAGAACAGTGTCCTTGAAATCCATGGCTCATTTAGAACTGACAGCTGCTTACTAGAAGGAGAATGAATAATGTCACAAAGCAAGGAAATCCAAGACGATTTTAATACAACCTCCTGATCAGCAAAGTATATATATGGAGCTTGATGAGCTTTTGAAAACTGATTCATACTTGCCATGGAGAAAGCTCTTGTTTAGGGTTTGGGCACTGGTACTGACTGTCAGGTTTTAAGTATACAAACTTTGTTTCATTTTGGTGCTTTTTATTTTTACTTTTGTAGTACTAGGATTGAACCCAGCTCCTTTTTTCTCTCCTTTGATCTTGGTTAATTTTTTAATTTGGAAATTTTCATATACTATATTCTGAGCATGCTTTTCCCCTCCAACTCCTCCCAGAGGCTTTCTACTTCCCCACCCAACCAATCTCTCTCTTTCTAGAAATGAAGCAATCAAACAGCAACAACAAAAATCAAACCAGAATTTTTTATAAAAAGAAAAGCCACAAGAAACACACACACACACACACACACACACACACACACATACACACACACACCATAAAAAACACAAACTGGATACTATAACTTACAAGCAAAAGACTAGTATGACAAAAAATGCACAAACAAAGCAAAATGAGACGAAATTCTATGGAAATACCATTGAGTTTATTTTGTGTTGACCATCCACTGCTGGCATGGGCCTATCCTTAAGTGTAGTTAATACAACTGATAGGACTCCATTGGAGAAAACTTCCTTTGCAAGCCAATTTCAGTTGACAATAGACTCTTGGTAAGGGCTAAGAGCCAGTGTCAACTTCCCCTGTCAGTGCTGGGATCACATCCGGCTTGAACCTCTGCAGGTTCTGTGCTTGCTGCCAGTCTCTGATCTCATATGTACACCAATCCTGTTGTATCTAAAACACCATGTTTCCTTGGAGTCATTCATTCCTCTGGTTCTTACAATCTTTCTGCCTCCTGTTCTTTGTGGCTCCCTGGACCCTGAGGGAGGGCTTTGATGAAGACATCCCATTTCGAACCGAATATTCTAAAGTCTCTCACTCTCTGTACACTGTACAGTTGTGGCTCTCTTTTGTAATTCCTATCTACTGCAAAAGGAAGCTTTCTCTTATGACTGGTCAAGGAACTAATATACGTATATAGCAGAATGCTGTTAGGAGTTATTTTATTACAGGATAAACCCAATTTTTTTTTTTTCCGAGACAGGGTTTCTCTGGAACTCACTCTGTAGCCCAGGCTGGCCTTGAACTTACAGAGATTTGCCTGCTTCTGCCTCCCGAGTGCTGGGATTAAAGGCGTGTGCCACCACTGCCAGGCAACTAATTCTTTATGCATGTTAAATCAATGCCTTACCACTGATCTGCTTCCCTCAGCTCTTATTTTTTCACAAGATCTCACTATACAGCTCAAGCTGTTTTTAAGATTGCTGTGTAGCCCAGACTTGGTAGACTCAAGCTCATAACACTCCTGACTTAGTCTACTGAGTACTTAGGACACATTTGGCTTCAATAATTTTTCACACCTGTCAGTTGCATCATGTGTGGGGTGTTATCACACCTAAAGAACTGAAGTTCAATACATCTCTTCCTAGTGTTTTGATCTACCACTCAATCATTAAGCAATGTCAAGTAAGCAATTTATTCTGTAATTCCTTCTCTTTCTAAGTAATGATGAGTCTCTTCAATCCAGAGTTCTCATAGGGAAGGAATACATGTTTTAAGGGTGTTTATTACTGATCTTGACATATATTATTAAATAAATACTGATTGCTGTCCTCATATTTCTTTTTTTATGTTCTGCGTCACTTTAAAATTGCTATTTAATTTTAATAATATCTAACAATAACTATATAGTATATTTTAAGCCTTTACCACTCTTTATCCTCTCTTACAGCACTTGAATCATTTGAAATGAACCTGTTACTCATATTCATTGCTCTACTCTATTAGTTAATTTCTCTTAATGCTATGAGAGAGAGAGAGAGAGAGAGAGAGAGAGAGAGAGAGAGAGAGAGAGCCAACGTACATATTTTCAACATAAAATGGCACAGACAAAATATTCCCATTCTAAAAAGGGAGTATGAAGATAAGAAGATATTTGATCTAAGCAAGACTGAAATTCACCATGGCAAATGCCACATCCTACAGCTTTATGTCTATCATCTTGGGTTTGGAATGGCACCATCTGTGTTTGAATGTTTTTGGGTAGCCCTGCTCCTTTAGCTCTCTGTGGGAGATTCATGCATCCTCTCTTTTGGTCAGCTCCACCAGTACCCAAAGCTTTCCTCAGTAAATATCCTATACTTCTGACACTTCCAATATCATGGATATTCTTTGTACATTGGTCAGGGTTCTATAAATAAATAAAACTAATAGAATGAACACACACAGGATTTATTTTACTAAATAGAACTGATATAATGAATATATATATGGATATATGTATATATTAAAAGGGGGTTCATTAAAAGAACTAGTCAACACATTGTAACTTTATTACATCTTCATAACTTTACATAATAGGCTCTCAGAGCCTCTGAGTAGAAACTCTGCTTCTGCAATCTCTGTTTTCCTGGCTTCAGTGGCTTTCTAGAACTTGGAAACAAGTCTCCATGACCCCCTCACTCTTGTGTCTTATATGATAGCAAAACTATCACATTGTACATGATAGTGCCAGGTTCTGTTGACAGCTGGATATGTAGTTTGGGCCTTTGAGACAAGACTTATAGAAGCTTCCTCGTGCCTCTGATGTCCAACTTGGGACAAACAACAGCTCTCCATGAATAGCTGTTTTCTAAAGAACATTCCACATAGTGATAGTTTCAGTTTGCACTCTTTCTGTTTAAATGAATTTCCGTTTTTATAAGCTGGAGCCTTCAATGAGTGACTGTCACCTCCAATGGAGGTGTTTAGGGTTCTAGTGCTGAGTGCATGGTTTCTCGGTGATGATACCAATTTCCTTAACAATTATGGTCATTTTTTTCTGTCTCCAATCTGTGTTACTATACCTTTTCTCATGAAACTGCCCGTTTTAATATCTTCCTGCTTTGAATTTTCATTACAAAATTCACTAAGTGGAGCTAAAATTACCGTGACATAGCTTAGATGTTATGTGGTCTTACATTTTCCTCCAACAATTTCGTCCTTCAATTTTGCAGTTCTGCCTCACCCAAAGTATCAAGGTTTTTCAGGCATAAGATGAATAGCTTATCTGCTATTCTCACAGAATCTTGTTCCCTTCTGAAACATTCTGCTTTTCAAAATTCTCATCAGAATAACATGTTAAGGTCTGTTTTTAGCATTAGTTTTCCATCAAAGTTCCACAAATTTTTCCACATATTAGTTCCAAAAGCCTGTAAGCCACACATGGCTAGTTTTATCATAGCAGTCACTCTGCTTCTCAGTACTGATCATTTCTGCTGTGAAAGAGGAAAGACTCATTTTGTCTCATAGTGTGAGGGTATATTCCATCCCTGCACAGAAAGCATGGTGACATGAAGAGCTCAAGAGTGTGGTGGCATGGACTTGAAGTTACTCACTCACATCTTCATAGATGAAGAAGAGATGGGACAGGAAGTATAGTTGTAATATAAACCTCCTGAGCTCCAATAACCTGTCTTCGGCAGCTAGACCTCACATTCTGGAGATTCTACAACCCCTCAAATAGAGCCAAAAAGGGGTTGCTAAGTGTTTAAATACATGAGTTTACCAGAGACAGTTCTTATTCATACTACATAAATAAATTGTCCCCTAAATAAATTGTTTAATTTTTAGAGTCCTAGCTTTTAGTCAAATCTAGTTGTTAATATCCATTCTATGTTATATGAGCAAATAAACAGAAGGTATAAGAGTATTGGAAAGGTACCACTAGTCAATTATATAACAAGCAAGGTGTTAGACAAATGGCAGGTGCTTAATAATGTATGGATGACACCTGGTATGTTAGTGTTCTCAGAGAAATGAAACCAAACCATACCTATTTATACATCTATTAGAATGTAAACAGCCATACAGGACACATATCTTTATCAATATTATGATGGTCCTCCCATAAGATTGTAACATTTAGTAATGTCAAGTCATTCTTACTCTGTGAAGGTACACTCTTTTATGTACTCACATAAAAATCTACTAGTACAGTTCTCAGAATGTATCCTGTCGTTAACCAGGACATCACCATGTGCAGGTGTCTCTGTGTATATACATAATAAAATTGGTTTGATGGTTTGCCCAATTATGGAAACTTAGAAACATATTGTAAGCTAGAGACACAGAAGATCCAATGGTGTCATTTTAATCTGAGTCTCAAGGCTGAATTCAATAGAAGCTAGTGCTCTGAGTTCCATCCAGGTGCAAGAGAAGATGGATGGATACTCTAGTTAGAAAATCGGCAGAGAAAGCCAACTCGTGCTGACTTCTCATCTTTTCAGATCTCAGATACATTGGGTAAGGCTCACCTCATAAGGAGGAGGGTAATATGCTGTACTCAGCCTGCTGATTAATATGGAATATTATTCTAAAACTTCCTTATAGAAAGATTTAGAAGAGTGTTTAACCAAATATCTAGCGACTCTGTGAGTTGAAGTGATATATCAAATTAATTATTACACCTGGTTATGTCAATTACTCATTCTTGTTTGTGTCATGTGTTAAAATCTGCAAGTTATATTTATAAATCTTGGTGGTTATCTTCAGAATTACTGAGGTGTTCAGCCTACATTTCTGTAACTGCATTTCCAGAATTTTAAATGTGAAATATCTGAGTCACTACCTATGGCTGAATATCAAATATTTCAAGATTTTTTTCTCATTTCTAATAACTAATTCTTGAATGTAAGATGTAAGGTTAAAGTCAATGGAGTGTATATTCAGTTGTACCTGGTATTTTCATATTTTCTTTCTAGTACAAACTGATTTTCATTGTGCTTCAACTCTAGGGTTCAATGTCATTATTAAAAGCACTCAATTTAGAATAAACCCCTGATTTACACACAATAACAAGTGGGCTGGTTAGATTTCTTAGTGGTAAAATGTTGGCTGTCAAAGCTCACAACCTGAGTTTGATCACTGAAACCCACATTGTAGAAGGAGAAGGGACTCTTACTCGTTGTTTTCTTATGTCTACACCAGTACTGTGTACATGCACACAAACACACATGTGCAAAACAAATCTATAAACCATGTACTAAAAATAACTAGTCAAAGAATTGCTGAAAAAATTGTCCAGTTCTCTACATTTGTATAAAAATACATGGAGGATTAGATTATACATAGGTTTAGTATGTATATAATAAACACAGAAGGAACTAAATAACACACATCAAAATAAGGGACTTTCATGATCTATGAAGATCAATTTATTAGACCTATGTGGTTCCTGGTAATATAGCTACAGCTTAAAACCCTTTGAGAGATGTGGATCTTTTCAATGTATTCACAATGTGAACTTTTAATTGTTTTTATAAACATTTATTTTATTATTTTTGAGAGTTTCATATGTGAGCACTCTATTTACATCATTTCTACCCCAACTTCTCCCCTCTTCAATCCTGTGCTCCCTACACAGGTCTTGGGGACAGCTTCGCTGTCATATCTAGAAGACACTATCTTGCAGTAGACATCTTAGTTTTTTGGCTTTTCCAGTCTTTCCTACCCAAGCTGCACTATGTTGCCTGAGCCTAGGTGTAGGGCAGCATTGTAGACACATCAGTTGGGGCTGGGCACCATAAAGTCACTTATTCTCTGCATTTTGACGAGTTGTGAATCTCTGTAGTTGCTTCTGGCTGCTGCAAAAAAGTTTCTTTGATGAGGGTGAGAGCTGCACTTATCTATGGGCTTAAGGATAGGCATTTAGAATGCAATTGGGGATTATACTGCTTTAAGGAAGTGGAATTAGTAGGTCCCTCTAGATTCCATGGTCTCACCAGTCACAGGTAGTTGGCTAGGTTTACAGTACCAGGCATGAATTCTGTCCTATTAAGTGGTCTATAAATCCAATTAGATAGCTGTTGGTTACTCTGACAATAGTAGTGACTCCATTCACATTTGGGAACATCTTGCTATAATGGCTAGTGGTATTGTTTATAGGCTTTACATATATTTTTAGGCTGGTTAAGACTATTGCTTGCTGTTTTCCATTGTCAGCTTGTGTGGTACTTTCAGATAGTATGAGAGCTAGTCCTAAGGGAGAAGGTTTACAGATCAGTTCCAGTTCCATTCCTCCAAGTCCTATGTCCAAAGAATGTGCTGTCTTTAGCAATAGTACCTTACTTTCAAGTTCTGAGAGGCAGGAAAGGCAGTAACTAAGGCCTATATTGTTTTGTGATTAAAAACATCCAAGAATCTCTGTGGTGTGTTGACACAAAGCATAGACACTTAATATTAGTCATGAGAATTAATGGAAATGTATGGTTATCAATATTTAGATTGTGGTCTTACTTATTCACAAATGACATTATGATACCTCCACTAAGAACTTGAAAACTTTGGAGTAATTTAGGTCATAAACACATTTTATCACTTGTAAATTTAAAGCTATTATTTTCTGCTTATATATGGGCATATATGCACAGACATGCAACCACAATCTGATGTCCTTGTCCATTAACATAAAAGAAGAACTTACCCTTTTGGAGGAGGGGATGAGGGGTGAGTTGGGAGGAGTAGGTAGGGGGAGCAGGAGGAGGGATGAGAGGAGAATCTGTGGTTGGTATGTAAAATGAATAAAAATTATTTTTAAATAATAAAAAATAAAATCAACCTTATGGTTGCACTTTGTTTTAAAGGTGAAATGCCTTTTCTTTTTCTTAAATGGAATGTATTTAAAGGGCAAATCTATAAAGTCATACATAAGTGAATAAAAACTTTTATAGGGAAGCAATTTAGATTAAACAAGCTTTTTATAAGCACTTTTCTGGGACTCATATGTGCCATTAGAGATCAATTCTATTGCACTGACAGACCTAGCTCTTTAGATTATAATAAATGCATCAACTATGTGCCATGCCAAAGAAAAGACTATATTAAAGATCAATGATATTACTCTGATACATCTATCTTTTTAGATTACAATAGATGCATCAACTGTGTTCCATGCCAAAGAAAAGACCACATTCAATTCAATTTACTTTTCAAAAAAGACTTTTTGCTCTTTCACAAGACACAGCAATATTGTGACTATATTAAAGGCTATGTGTTAGTAGTAAATTATTTTGAAGTACTTATTGTGTTGCCTTGCCAATTTCATTTTCCAAATCTGCTTGATGTACACGAGCAAAGATCATTATATTACTGCTGCATGGTCAATGAAAATTCTGCGTTTTCCCGAATATGCAGCAGCTGCTGTTGCCGTCAGATTTATCTCCACATATCGCCCGATTCTATTAACATCTTACTGGCATATTTAGCTAGGACTGTGAGACACTGTGAAATAGTAAGGGATTAATCAAAGGCAGTGTTCATGCTTATAGAACACACCGCTATCTAAAACTTAACCTATTAACATCTCTCTGAACTGGAGATTTTTCCTTTTAAAACTTGTAAGAAGGAAAAAATCTAGAGAATTGTATGTGCTACTCAAGGGAATGCTAACAATCAACATGAAGAATTTGTCTTGACAAATGAAATAGTAGATTGTGTAGACATCCTGTATGTAAGCTAAGTTAAGCTTCTGATACAGACATACTCTTACAGAGCTTCACACTACGTGTTCATCTCAAGCTTTACTTGGCTATGTACTATCACCTTGAATGATTGGCTGGAAGAGAGTGTCAAATTCTGTCAAATTTTTAGCCTTAATAAATCATTTCTGGTTTGATACATTTTATTACATTTCATTGTATCCCTATTTTTGTTTTTTAAGTTATAAGCAAATATAGTTTACTCATCCTAGCATATAGATCAATGGATTTTGACAAATACAGACTTGTGATTTTGCCAGCAAATTAATAATATGAAGGTTTCTCATCACTCTTAGAGTTCCCATGTGAAGAAATTGCTCCTACCCACTTTCTAGAAACAATGCAAAATAAATTTATATTCCTATAGTTTTGGAATTTAGGGAACATAACCAGGATTGTAAATTATGTAATCTCTTGGGTCTGACTTGGTCACTTGCATGTCAGATCCACTCACGTTTTTGTGTGAGTCAGTCCTTTGTTTCCTGTGCAGTCACTCTTTGGTCCACATCAGTGATTATTAGTTGAATAACATCTGAATCATTTCCAGTTCTGACAGTTACAACTATATCTGATACATTTACACATAAGTTTTATGAATACAACTTTTCATTTACTTTTGGTAAGTGTTTGGCATGGGTTTCTGAGCTATATGATCAATTTATACTTATCAGTATAAGAAAACCATAGCCTGATGAGAGCAGGCTGGAAATTCCAGCTGGAGTTACTGTGGCAGGAGGTTAACAGATTCAAGTCCTGATAGGGATACAAAGTGAGTTCAAGATTAGCCTGAGGAACTTAGTGGAACCCTGTCTTATAATAAAAAAATGATAAAAGGATGTAACTCAGTGGTATTGTGTTTGCCTAGCATGAGCCCTTCACTAGATTCAAACTTTATTTATTTATATATTGTTTCAAAATATAACTCCAAATTTATAGAAAAATATAATAATGTTTATAATTTCACATTATTTCTGAAAGCTGATGGACTGATTAAGTGGTTCTGTCTCCACTTGTTTTTTTTTTCTTGTTTGTTTTTTGTTTTTTGTTTTTTGTTTTTAGTTTTTTTTGTTTTTCAAGACAGAGTTTCTCTGTGTAGCTTTGCGCCTCTCCTGGAACTCACTTGGTAGCCCAGGCTGGCCTCGAACTCACAGAGATTCACCTGGCTCTGCCTCCCGAGTGCTGGGATTAAAGGCGTGCACCACCACCGCCTGGCTTGTCTCCACTTGTAAATGCTAACATGAAATGCCCTCATAAGTCTGTGTGAGCCCCCACTGTCATTAAAAGGTCAGTGCAACTTCATACAGTAGAACATGAGCACATCACTCCACACTTTGGAAGACAGTAATGTTCAATGTAAGTCATTACTGGGGGAAAGCAACTCAAAAGCATGGTGAATTATCTGTTGTCTCATACCTTTTAGAACATTTTCTTCCTCTGCTCACCTCTGGCCTTTTATATGTTTGTTTTTGAGAAATGTTTATTATGATCATTTGTCAACTTAAAATTTGTTTCCCCATTATTAAATCATTTGAGTTCCCTTTATGTAGATGTAACCAACCATCTTATTAAATAAGAAACACAGAACCAATGCAAAGAAGAAAGCCAAGAGATCAGAGCTAAGAGCCTATCCACCTGCTGCAGCTAGCCTCTTCAGCCAAGAGAGCTCTTCGAAAGAGACCTACTTCCTGTCTGTTTGTCTTTATATAGACTTTCTGTTCTGCCTTCTCATTGGATGTAAACCCAACCACATGACCGCCTTGTCACTGCCTGTCTGTACAGACTTCCAGGTCTTCTATGGTTGGTATTGAGATTAAAGGCATGTGTCTCCAATGCTGGCTGTATCCTTGACCACACAGAGATCTACCTAGCTCTGCCTACCAAGTGCTAGGATTAAAGGCGTGTAATACCAACGCCCAGCTTTTGCTATGGCTCTAATAGCTCTGACCCCCAGGCAACTTTATTTATTAACATATAATTAAAATCAAAATTCAGTACAAATAAAATATCACCATACCTTTATATTGAGGATATTAACTATAGTTGGAAGTTTTTCTGTGTCCCACCTGGTAGACAGCTGCTCAGGCCCAAGTAAACACACAAAGGCTTATATTAATTAAAACTGCTCGGTCATTAGCTCAGGCTTACTACTGACTAGCTCTTACATTTAAACTCAGCTCATTTCTGTTAATCCATCTGTCACCACATTTTCTGGGGCTTTACCTGTGTGCCATTACATGCTGCTCCCTGGACAGCAGGCTGGTGTCTCCTGACTCTGCTCTTTCTCCTCCCAACATTATCCCCTCCTGCTGGCCCCACCTATACTTTCTGCCTGGCTACTGGCCAATCAGCATTTTATTAAACCAGTTTACAAGGGCATTATCCCACAGCATTTTCCCTTTTCTGTCTAAACAAAAAGGAAGTTTTTAACTCTAACATAGTAAAATTACATATAATTGAACAGTTATCAAGCAAGAATTACAGTTACAATATCTAGTCTATTTGTATTTTGTAAATTAAAGTAAATATTATATCTATTCTATATTTGTGAGTGTAAATTTTCATCTTATCTTTTATCATAACCAAGGAAAATTATAACTATCTAGTTTTTAACTACATCAAAGACCTCAGAAGGATACAATATTACCTAAGTAAACAGGAAGAGCATTGTAAGCAACTTCCAAAAATCTAGAATGACAGAGACAGCTGCCTGCCTGAACAGTCATTCAGAGTTCCTCTTTAACATTGGGTCATCCATATTCAACCCATAGGCCTAGTCTCTCTGTCATTTTTTTTCTTCTGTGTATGTTCTGTAGAATGTCTGGCAGTTTCTTCTGTGAAGCGGGAACCTGAAGGACCATCTTACTTTGCAAGGTTCAGTAGTCACCTTCCTATGGGTACTGCATGTCCATTTTGGCTAGCATACTGTCAGCAGTCGATGCGAGGGCACTTTGTTGACCAGTGGCTAACTTTTGCCACAATGAAGGATAGCTCCATATGCATTTTTTTCAATGCCCAATATCTTCTCTGAAATAGATTGGTGCTGCCAGGAGCAGACATGTCTCACTGTCCAGAAAGGTTTTTAAAATATATTAAATGACATATTCTGTAGGACTTTGAAGTGTTTGAAGATTACCTACCTAATTGAAATATATCTATGTGTACCTAGAACACTTAACTAACATGACTATAAGTTTAATCATCATGGAGACTAATTATTAATCTTTATTTCTTAATGATACATTACAATTTCAAATGAGCTGCATAAACATAATACCTTAAACAAAAGTAGAAATATACATACAGTATAACAAAATTAACTTTAAATTTGTATCAATAAACTAAAATCCATAGCAATGTAAAACACTTTAAGCAAGTTGTTGCTCTTTAAAAGTAGATCAATAATTTACCCTTTTATCCTATCATACGTATATCTTATATTTCTATATCAATTAACACTGCATTAAGTTTGTATTTTAAATGTTTTCTTCCATTCCATTAGTCTTTATTTTTATTTATTTTTTATCCCTTAATTGTCTCCTCTGTTATTGAGAAGATATTTCGTTCTGTGTAACCCCACCCATTTGTTTCTGGTTTTGTTGCCTGTGCTTTGGGTGGGTCATATCCAAATATTTTTATCCAACCAGAAGATGTTTACCCACTATATTTTTTTCAGTAGTTTTAGAATGTCAGGTATTATGTGTAAGTCAGTGCAGTTTGTGTGGATTTTTGTAATGACAAGGATCCATTAGTATTTTGCATGTAGGGATCTAGTTTTTTTGAAGATATTTTTCTTTCTCTGTGATGCATTCTTGTGGTATAATCTTTGTTCAAAGGCAATGGATCATAAATGCAAAGATTTACTTGATGAACCTGTTGCAAGATTTTTGCTGTCTGATTGAGGTTACAGTCTCTCATGGCCTGCAGTTTTTCTCAAAAGCTCAGCAACATGGAAATTCCCTCCCTCCCCAGCAAAGTTTCCTGCTTTCTACCTGCCCTTATCTGGAGAATTTCCCTGGGCCTAGAGGACTGACCTTATCTGAAAGCTGTCTCTAAGTTAGATGTCTCATTTATCTTTAGCTTGATCCTTGGCACAGATTCCTGGAGAAGATTTGTGCTAGGAGCTCCACTATAGGACCCTACTGCTTACTGAGCCTTGCGATAGGACTGTGGTATTGATGCAAAGTAGGGGTTTTTCCCAGGCTCCCCAATCGTATATATTCCTTATACTATGGAATAAAGTTGAGCTGTTTCACGGAAAGCAATCTTCTGGAGGGCTGTCTCCATTGTGCTCATGGCCCCATACAAAGCTCTCTGTAGCAGCTCCTGTCCCTTTGCCCTCATGGACCGGTGGCCAACAGGCTGAGTGGGAAAAGGGGACCCTGCATGAACCCACTTTGTTTAATACTACTGACGACATATTATTTTTTGAACAGTAGCTGAATTGATGGATTTATTGTCATGACTGATACTTTTTTGTCTTCCTAAAGATATGCTTTCTCATGCTTCATAATGAAACATCTTTAGTTATGTTTTGTCTTCCGTGTTTCCAGTTTTTTGCTGTGTCCTCACTCCTTTTTGAGGAAACACGATTTTTTGTTTTGTTTTTGTTTTTCGAGACGGGGTTTTTCTGTGTAGTTTTGGTGCCTGTCCTCGGTCTTGCTATGTAGACCAGGGTGGGATGAAAGGCATGTGCCACTGCCGCAGGCCTAGGAAGCATGATCTTGAATTCAGACTGTTTTCTGGCATGCCTTTATTTTCAGTTTTTCCCATTAATATTCACTTTAGAAAACATTTACTGAATGTGGGTTATGAGAGCTCTGTCTATTGAAGGTACTTCTGGATGCTCTGGGTCAGTTTACCTGACTTCTCTTTCCTATTAAATGAATAAATAAATTGAGGCATATAATATACATGTATTAGCAAATGAGATGCATCATTAAGGCTCCTAACACAAAAGAGGAGACAAAATATCATTAGGAATATTTTTTTCACCTTGATAATTTGTAAGGGTGCCTTGTTTTCCCCAAGATTCTATCCTTTGTTTTGTATTATAATATTTAAATTTAAAATTGCAATTAACTTTTACAGATGATATATTGATGTGGTACAAAAATTTTTATTTCATGTGGTTTATTGAGAGCTCTCCCACATGATTTGTCTGTCTTTTTAAATTTCAGAAGTCTCTCTTCATGGTAGTATGATGTGAAATGTTGCATGTTTGACTCTCGTTCCTATATAGCTTCATTTTTATATTTAAATTGCTAGTTCTTCCCATATTTCTCTTGGGAAAAGTGAGTGGTCTATCTTTATTTTTATGTTAAATGTAAAAATTTATTTTAATTGTATACATAAAATTCTTTACTTAGAAATGACATTGTTATAATACTCTAATTAGTTTCTTAGAATTTCCTTCTGTTTTAGTTTGTTTTTTTCAGTTTCTAGTATAGCTACCACCATATCTGTTACTGTATGTCTTCTATTTATTCAGGTCTTTATTTTCTTTTTCTGACTTCAGGCTCACAGACACACACACTAAATAATTCTTTATCTTTTGAAGAGTTTTTAAAGTTTCTTTGCCAAAGTTCCAAAAATTCCCAGTAGAACCTTGATTCAATTTATGATAAATTGATAAATTTATAGATCAATTTTTAGAAATGGATAGTTTTATAATCTTGAACGCTCCTGTCCTGGAACATTAGAAGTCTCTTATTAATTCACACTTGCTTTTATGTCTCTCAGTCAAGTATTCCTTATAAAGCTCCTGCAGATGTCTCATGAAATTTATCCACAGACATTTCACAATTATGTTAATGTCTTATGCCTTTCGTCAGTTATTCAGCAGTACATGAGTTAGAGGTCATCAAAGATGATCAGAAAGTGTAGACATGAGTGAAGCAGAATATCCAGGTCCCTGAGAATCAGGCTGCAGAAGTAAATACCTAGATTATCAAGTGGCCATGGTTTTTTCTTCATTATTATTTATTTTTTGATAATTTCTTACTTACATAAAATGTTTTCATTATATCATTCATTATCTCCCACATCGTCCAAGACTCTCTTTCCCTGACCATATTTTCCTTCCATGTTCATGTACTCTTTTTAAAAATTATGTTGTATATTTTTTGAGATTATAATATGATTATGCCATTTCTCCTTTATATACTTCCCTCCAAACCCTATCATGTACCCTTGGTGCTCTATTTTTTGTAATAATTTATTATTTTTGAAATTTTAATGTATGACTTGTGAATATGTATTCTTCATCTGTTGTTTAAAAAATAATGTAATTTCTTTCCTTCATATGTGTTGTCCCTGAAGCGTAATAATAACCATTATCATCTTCAGAGGAGATTCTGTGACTATTAGCAGAAGGCTCTCATGATCTAACTTGTTGATGTTCCTTCAAAGAAATGAGGGTTAGGTTATGAAGCCCTCACAGGATCTTCAGCCTCTCCTTCATGTATCTAACTTCCAACTTTATGTAATTCTACCCAGGCTGCGTGTAGCCTTCTGGTCTCAGAAGTTTGTAGAGTAAAACATACAGTGTGGAAATTTAACTGGAAGGAGGGATTTTTGTGTATGCAACTATGGGGAAGTTGTAACATATACTAGGGTGAGAATTTTCAGTTGTGGCTCTCCTTTGGGGTCATGAACATTCCTATAAGTGACCTCCGATTCAAGCAAGACCAATGAACTCACTTTTTAACCAAGGTGAACTTCACTGACGTATTTACTTTGGTCTGCCATTAGTGTCCTCTTTGGGGTGAGTACACATTTGCTCACATCTCCCAAAGAAACATTCAGAACAATCTGTAATGCTGTGGGATGTATGGCAAATGTGTTGCTTATTAATCAATAAAACACTGATTGGCCGTTGGCTAGGCAGGAAGTATAGGCGGGGCAAGGAGGAGAATAAAGCTGGGAAGTGGAAGGCTGAGTCAGAGAGATACTGCCAGCCGCCACCATGACAAACAGCATGTGAAGATACCGGTAAGCCACGAGCCCTGTGGCAAGGTATAGATTAATGGAAATGGATTAATTTAAGCTGTAAGAATAGTTAGCAAGAAGCCTGCCACGGCCACACAGTTTGTAACCAATATAAGTCTCTGTGTTTACTTGGTCAGGTCTGAGGCTGTGGGACTGGCAGGTGATAGAGATTTGCCCTGACTGTGGGCCACGCAGGAAAACTCCAGCTACACTGTAATATAGAATTTTCACATATTTATTAGCTTAGGGGGCAAGGGCTGTATGTCCCTGTTCTTTTATTGATGGACTTAGCTGAGTACTTGTAGCCTCTGTGGAAAAGGTGAGAAATGAGTCCTTTGGATGTGCCCTACTACGACCTCTTCAGTGCTGGTGGTTCTGTCCTTTACACGAATGAGGCCCTTCTTCTGTAGGGATTCACTGTGGTCTCAAACTGATTCCCTATACTGGAAGGTACTACTTTATTCTTCAGTACCGTAAAGGGAATTTGAAACGCCCTTTACTCAGAATTTCAGCCCCTGGTCTTTATGTGCTTCTTCTCCTCTGGCTGTGCATTAGTGGATCCCAATATGAGGCTTTGAGTCATCCTTTCTTTTCAGTTTTGTGACATTTTGATTCAGTGAAAGCTGATAACATCATCAAACATTACCCTGCTTTCTTTGGAAAAAGCAGATTGTTTTTAAATGACTTCCTTGGATTTCATGTCATCTATTATTCAAGGTTTGCAGTTCTGTTTAATACTTTAACTCAATTTCATCTTTAGTGATTGTTTTAAACCTTTAGCCCTGTCTCATTATTTGATTTGTATTTGATGATTTTTTTTTCTTAAAGAAGAACAAGGAGGTTAGTTTTTCAAATGAACTCTTCTTGCTTAATTGAATTTCTTTAGTTTACTGTTTGTGGAATTGTATTTTATCTCTGAACTAATGTTGCCAGGTATTTGCTCACTGGATAAATCAGGTGCTAAAACTGTAGAGGGGCCAGGTGCAAGGGACAAACATGTCACCAGAAAAGCAGATGTATTACCACACAAAGCACAAGAGAATCATCAGAAATGCAGCTTAGAGACAGTTGGCTAGAAAAAGCACAAACTGCAGAAATGTCTACAGGATGAAGGTTTGCATAGATTCTTATTTTTAATTTATTTTTTGTTTACTTCATTTCCTTTCCTTTAACCAAGGAATCACTAAAATGGAAAGGTTCATTAGGGTCTAACACATGATTTTCACAATATGAAAGAACCAGATGCTGGGACATTTTCCACAACTCTTAGGAAAAGTGTAGGATGTCTCCAAGAACACAACTAGCTAAAAATGGTTTTCACAAGATCTAGGTAAGGAAAACACTGAAGTACGTTGGATTCAGGTGACTCAATTAGGGGAAATATTGATGACAAAAGGCTGGTCTATAAGGGAGTATAACTTGCTTTTACATGGGTTGTGGTAAAATATTGTGTCCCCCAATATATTTTATACTCTAATAAAGCTTATCTGAGGATCAGAGGAAAAAGTCAGCCACTGTATTAAACACAGAAGTCAGGCAATGGTAGCACATGCCTTTAATCCTTGCATTCAGGAGGCAGAGATCCATCCAGGTCTCTGTGAGTTCAAGGCCACACTGGGGAAGAGAGCCAAGCATGGTGACACATGCCTTTAATTCCAGCACTAACCATAGAGGTCTGGAGGTCTGTACAGACAGACAGGAAGTGATATAGCTGGCCAGAGAGAGGAAGTGGGATGCAGAACAGAAAGGCATATAGATGTGGATATACAGGAAGTAGTTCTCTTTGGCTGAGGATTTCCAAGTGGTAAGAATGTGGCTGGCTTCTTTCTGCTTTTCTGATTTCTCAGTTTTTACCCCAATGTCTGATTCTGGGCTTTTTTATTAATAAGACTGTTTAGCAATTTGACTTACAATGGGTTAGAATTAACAGTCTAGATGATTTGTATATTATTGGTGGCCTTATAGAGCCTGCTCCAAGACCATCTCCAGGGTAATACAAGAAAATCCACGAATATGGCTAGGGCTTAGGAAAAACTCTTATATATCTGAGGGCTAGACTTTTTCCATCTGATGGGTAAATAATAAGGAAACACACATGTTTTCTGATGATAACTTTCTCTTTTACTTCAGCTTAAGAATGGTCTCTGACTCTCTCTCCACACAGCTACATATCTCCACACTGCTACATACAGCTACAAATTTTTACAAATGTACATTTTTCAAATGACTACACATCTTTCTTTTGCATACATTTCTCTTCTACATCTCTTTTCTATACAGTTTCATCTTCCTCACCTCCACACAGTTACAAATCTCCACACAGCCACAGCTAAACATCTCATTTACACAGCTCACTCACCGTGCAGCACATTACACAGTTCCTAGGCACAGCTCCTCTATGTAGCAGCAGCTCTTACACACAGCTCTCTCTCTCTCTCTCTCTCTCTCTCTCTCTCTCTCTCTCTCTCTCACACACACACACACACACACATTTGTCTAGATTATTCATTCACTTTTTACTCAGTCACTCTTTCACTCCCTCCATCTTTCACACTTCTATCATGAAGCTTCTTCATCTCTCACTCAGTGTATACACACACACACACACACACACACACACACACACACACACTTCACTCACATTCTGTAGTACCCCTCACATAGCTCTACACAGGCGTCTCTTTCCACACTGTTGCTGCTGCTGCTCTCTCTCTCTCTTCACACCATTGGTATTGCCTCACAGCCAGACTCTGGACAATTATAAGTTACATTTTCAGGGCCATACCCATTGTCATAACACAAGATAAGTCACGTAGTTTCTCTTAGGCTAGTAATGTCACATTGACCCATGCACATAGCTCTAAGTTGGTGAGGGATCCCACACAGTAAATAATTGGCTTAATCTTGAGCCATTAGAGTACATGCAGAGAGTTACTGCAAGGAGCTATATCTCAATGTAAACAGCTTAGCCTTGATTTAGCAATAAACAACACCTGGGAATTAGTCTTTGTGTATTTTCTGCAGGGGCAGTTAGGCTTCTTTCAATTTGTTCTGAAATCTAAAATTAGCTGTCTTTGTGACTAAGAATACTGTTACTTTTCTTTATCAGTAAAGAATAATATTCTGGTATTATTTATATACATCAGTGCTGTGGGATGTTCTGTATGGCAAATGTGTCGCTCTGATTGGTCAATAAATAAAACACTGATTGGCCATTGGCTAGGCAGGAAGTATAGGCGGGAAAAGGAGGAGAATAAAAGCTGGGAAGTAGAAAGCTGAGTCAGAGACACTGCCAGCCGCCATGATGACAAACAGCATGTGAAGATGCCGGTAAGCCATGAGCCACGTGGCAAGGTATAGATTTATAGAAATAGATTAATTTAAGCTGTAAGAACAGTTAGCAAGAAGCCTGCCACGGCCATACAGTTTGTAAGCAATATAAGTCTCTGTGTTTACTTGGTTGGGTCAGAGCAGCTGTGGGACTGGCAGGTGAGAGAGATTTGTCCTGACTGTGGGCCAGGCAGGAAAACTCTAGCTACACATCAGAATTATACAGCTTAAACAGAAATAATAACTTGACCATCCACAACTCAAGTATGTCCAAAGATGGAAAACATGCTACCAATGGGCTGTAGCGAGAACCCCATAGCTGTTCTTTTAGGGAGGTATAATGGTGGCACATAGAAAGTTACAGACAGAAAACAGTCAGTTTCCACAGCCAGTGACTCCATGGCTTTGCCAGGTGGGGGTTCCCCATCAGGGAGTTATATGTCTGGTGGGTCTACTTGTCAAACACTAGTTGTCACTGCTGTACATTGTACATTCCCATGTTCCCCTACAGTATATGAACAGAGCACAGGTTTTTTGTTGTTGTTGTTGTTGTTTTGTTTTGTTTTTTGTTTTTTTGGGTTGTTTTTGGGCTGTTTGTGAATGGTAGGATTTAGGTCGAGGTTTCAATGTTAACTTTCTTTTTTAACTGATTAACTTCTCTCACCCTTTTCTCCTCTAATTCTCTAGCAACTGAAATGTGGCCATCTCAGAACTTGTCTTTTACTAAGTTACATTTTACATTGATACAGTGCTCCATAATACAGTGACTCATATTCACTAGCCGAAGTTTATGTAATTTCATCTTTTCTGTTTCTGAAATGACCTTATGCAATATTGTGCAACCTATACACATGAGAAATTTTATTTTATTTACATATGACATGGGTACTTTGTTAAGATTACATCAGCCTAATGTAGCCAAATTAAATGGGTACAGAATTAACCTCTCACCATACAATAGCAAGTTATTTCACTGTATCCATTATTTATTAAGGAGGTTAATGGCACAGTGTCAACATTTTCTGAATAGGCAACTCTCTTAAATGGAGCTTATATTCAAGTAATCAAGGCATGATGTGATTATTGATGTTGGTGCAACACTATTTCCTACAAGTCAAATCCAGTCTTGAGTCTAGGTTTTCCTTATTCCTCAAAATTAATGCAAAAATATCTTTAAAAAAGAGAGTAGCTCACATTTGGAAAGTAAGCGACTTTGTGTTAAGGGAAAAATCAATCACATTCCTTCTCCTTCTGCTTTGCCTTTTCATCAACTTCTTTTCACTGATAAAATAGGGAGTATAAATAACTGTAGTGGCTTCTTAGAAGAGGAATGTCAATGTTTTTGAGGTCTTAGCCATCTCTGAAGACCTGAGACACAATTCAGATACTTTCCTTCAGAAAAAGGAACTATGTTCATGAATATAAATATTTTTTGTTTCCCATAACGTTTTAGGCAATTTATGTAGTCCAGTTATTGTGCTTCATTTTCCTTTAGATCTCCTAAGGCATCTTGCCTTACAAGTGCTTTCTTAGCATACTTATGTGAGGGATATAAACATAGAAGCACATGGGTTGGTGTCTGTGAACATCCATATATGTGTGTCTGTATGTGGCAAACCTAGATTTTTCCAAGTATTTCATCATGTGTTGAATTTAGTATTTATTTAAATTATTTCTTTAAAAGAAGAAAAAATAGGCTAGGTACTGGTGTCACACACCTTTAATCCCATCACTCAGGAGGCAGAGCCAGGCAGATCTCTGTGAGTTCAAGGCCAGCCTGGTCTACAGAGAGAGATCCAGGACAGGCACCAAAACTACAAAGAGAAACCTTGTCTCAAAAAACCAAAAAGGAAGAAAAAAATATTGAGGCTAGGGAGATGTTTCTAAAGATAAAATGCTAACTGCACAGCATTGGGATCTGAGCTCAGATTAGTGCAATCATCTAAAAGGCCTTTATGGGGCTTCTTACCTGAAATACCAGCACTGGAAGATGGAGACGGATAATTCTTGGAGCTCTCTGGTCAGGCACTCTATACAATTAATGAAGTCAATGCCAACCAGTGAGAGATTTGCCTCATAAAGTAAAATGGAGAGTGATAAAGAAGGCACTTAGTGTTGACCTCTGGACTCTACAGGTTCATGCACAAATATAGGCACCTGTACACACATTCACCTCCACCCACAAGCCTTGCTTAGTTGGTACATTATTTTCTTCCTCTTTACCTGGTATAAGAATATATAATCTATTTTGTACTGAGTATAGAAGCAGTCCCTCATAAAAATTAAGACAAGGGAAGCTGAGTCAGATTTGTCAAACTCCTAGATTAAATTGCATATGGGAAAATGGAACACTAGTAAGTGAGGACCATTTAATAGATAAAATTATGGATTACTCTCTTGAGAAATGTTTTCTACAGAGTCTATCAATGCTAGTTCCAGTGCCTCTACTATTTACTTTGAGCAATGTGTAAATCAATAACAATTTTATTTTGAGTATCATTTGATTTTCATTTTTTTCATGCAAGTTTTCTTTCTAAGAGGTACACAGAGAATGCAGATGTTAAATTTGAAAGTAACTTCTGATTTTTGCTTTCTTAGGAGCTTTGAAGTTAAACTGTCTCATGGACATAATATTTGTCATTTGCCATCTGTACTCATGGGAGCAGTACTACATACCTCATGGAAATGAGACACAGATCTCTTGATCAATTTCTATGTCTAAAGATTATATATATATATATATATATATATATATATATATATATATATATATATATATATATATATATAGACTTTTCTTAAGGATGATAAATACATGTAGCCACTGAAGTGGCATGAATGCATCATTATGTAATGCTTACCTATCGATTGTTCAACTGGTCTAAATTAAATCACCATTTTTGATGATCTAGCCCCATAGAACAAATCCTTTGTAGTGTAATTTTGTGACTGGAAATACTATCCTTCATATGTTACAAGCCTGAAACATAATTCCTTTTTTTTTCTATTTGTAAATTGGAAAATACATTATTCAATCTTGTAGAATACTTCAACATGAAACACAGCATATGAAGCTGTATTCTTGAATTATAATCAGAAACCAATAAATAGATGAGCTCTTAACAATGGATTTCAATTTTAGAAAGCTTTAATATTATCTTAGGTTTGACTTTTCCATTGTAAATTAAGGATTCACTAGAATGCTGATATTTAACATAAGACTGATGTTAATGAATTGTCCTATGTCAGATCACTGGTGGATATTAGAATGAGCCTTGCTCACTGTGACATTGTTGTGTCAGGCATTCCAGTAATTATTGTGGCATTTGCATTTTACTGTGGTTGTTTGTCTGTTGATTAATGATGCCATTTTCTCTTCCAAGTTTGAACTCTGATATTATCTTGCTCATTTGCTATTTTTGTTAGTGTGCCTTTGCTGGCTGAAATTTGTTGATCAGATAATGTTCCTTGGAGAATTCTTCTTGTACTTCAGTGTTAACTTATTTATTTATGTTTTCATTATGAAACTTCTGCTTTGGCCCATTCAAACTTCCTGTTCTGTATAAATTTTGCCTTCATGACCTTTATGGGGATATTAGAAAGACATTAATACAATCTTATCAGGTGCAGGGTAATTTTTTGTAGCTTTTAACAGCACAGAAATATAAATTGAATTAACCATAGCCAGACCAGGAGTTGATTCATTTAATTTCTGGTCTTGTTTAATGAACCTAGCTACTTATAAGTTGTAAGCCCGTGCGGTGACACTGTACATCATCCCCAGTCCAGGCTGATCATTTTCTTCTTGTGATAATTCATGATTTGGTGATAGGCAGACTTGAATAAACTTACTCTTTTGCAATCTAGTTTTCTATAGTGAAGTCTATCAGTAATATTTATTTGATTCAATTTACTAAATAAGTGGTTCATAAAGTATTATCTAGCAAAGCTGCTTAATTCTTAATGTAGCTGCAACTTCTTTCAAACTTAAAAGACATCTATTCATGAAATTACTTTCTTGGCTTAGTGTTTTGAGACACTATTCTTGGGGAAATGTAAACAAATGCTTACTCATCTCAGATAGGCAACCAAAACTAGACAGATGAAAAGATATCATCAAAATCAAGTGAATTTTATTGTAGCTTAAAGCAATATGGGTGAGGTGTTACTTAGAAGACCAGAGATTGCTGAAAGACAGCTGCTTTATCATCCCATTTTGGCATGGGTGGAAGCTCATGACGCTGGACACCAGCAGCGCACTGCAGAAATTGTAGGCAGCTCAACCGATTGAAAACCGAGCACCTTCCTGCAGCCTGTCTGCTCTCTGCTTCTTCTAGGCAGTTCAACTGGCTTCTGGTTCTTTCAGGCTGCCTGGGTGATTTGCCTCCTTAGGAAGCTAGGCTGGTCTGAGAGTCTTCTAAGGAACACAGCTAGTTATTTTTCTTTCATTTTGGCCTTGCTGGCTGGTGAGTGTTTCTCAGCAGTCTTTACTGCTTGTATATAGTAAGGGAGGGAGGAGCCTAGTATATCAGATCAGTTTCAGGTACTTCTGAAGCCTGTGAGTTGCTTGATACCTGATATTAAAGACCCTTCTTGTAGGATGTTCCACCTCACATTAGACTATGTATTATGCTTCCCTTTAAGATGGAAGGTTATCTGAGAGTAAAATGCTATGGAACACTTAGTACAAGGCCTTGCTTTTCAACTGACCATAGTAGCACGAAACCTAAAAGTTCTCACAGAGATCCAGACAGATTTCTGTCTCTGGAATGCTAGGATTAAAGGCATGTCTGCCACTATTTTCTGGCCTCTATTTCTAGTGGCTGTTCTGTTTTCTGACCCCAGATAAGTTTATTAGGGTGCACAATATTTTGGGGAACACAATACTACCACAGATCATTTTATCCCATGTGCCAATCAATATCTGCTTCCAGTGGGTTAGGTGCTTTTAAGTTTTCATTGTTTGTATAGTCTTCCATTAACCACTTTCACTTTCTTTTTAAGGCAAATACTGATGATACCTGTTAAATTTTAATTCATTATCTAATGTTTAAAATATAATATTGTGTTTGTATACTATATACTTATATTTGCTTGTGTGCATTATATATCATGGATGCTTTTGTATATACATATAACATATACACATTTGTCCCTTTTCCATATACAACTATTAGATCCTTCTTTTTCTTTGTATAATTATCATATGTTTAGATGTTTAGTTGGGGGTTATAGTTATAACTTGAACAGCTTGAAATTCCACTCTAACAAAGTAACATATATATATATATATATATATATATATATATATCTCCAATAGTTAATTATGAAACTTTTAATAGGCATTTGAAATTTTAACTTTGATAAGGAAACATTTTTATAATTTAAAGCTATAATTAACCTATGTGCTCTTTGCTTCTAAATATCAACTAAATTATCAGTCACTTTTGTATTCTTTGGAAGCTAATCCTCAACCCTGCATGATTTCCAGTTCAGGAAAAATGGGTAGGATTTTCAGTGATTCACATATTCCAGAGGTGGAGATGTAGCTCATTTGCTACAGTATTTTCATAGCCTTTCACAAAACCCTGTATCTGATCCACAATGCTTCATTAACTGGGCATAATGGGTAATGCCTGTCCTTCAAGCTGTAGGGAGGTGGAAGTGAAAAGATCAGAAATCCAAGTCACTCAGTTGCACAGGGAGTTCAAAGCAGCCTGGTATACAGAAGAGCCTGTCTCAAGACAAAACAATAAACAAAAATTTCCAAAGAATAAGATACATGCTCATTTTTACATCTTTGATCCACTTGGACTTGAGTTTTGTGAAGGGGGATAGATATGGATCTATTTGCATTCTTCTACTTGCCAACATCAATTTAGACCATTATGGTTTTTTGAAGATGCTTTCCTTTTTTTCCATTGTGTATTTTTGGATTATTTATGAAAAATGAAGTGTCCATAGGTGTGTGGAATTATGTCTGGGTCTTTTATTTAATTCTATTGATCAACTTGTCTGTCTTTTTACCAATACCATGCAATTTTTATTACTACAGCGTTGTAGTGCAGCTTGAAACCAGAGATAGTAATATCTCCAGAGTTCTTTTATTGTTTAAGAATATTTTAGCCATATTGGGCTTTTTGTTTTTTCATATGAAGTTGAGTATTGTTCATTCACAGTCTGTAAACAAATGTGTTGGAATTTTGATGGGAATTGCATTGAATCTGTAGATTGATTTTGGTAAGGTTGCCATTTTTACTATGTTAATCCTACTAATCCATGAGCATGGGAGATTTTTCCATCTTTTGATTTCTTCTACAATTTCCTTTTTTTCAAAACTTGTAGTTTTTATCATACAGGTCTTTCACTTGCTTGCCTAGAGTTACCCCCAATATATATTTTTATTATTGGTAGCTATTGTGTAGGACATTCTTTCCCTGATTTATTTCTCATAACATTGATCCTTTGTATATAGGACTACTGAGTTTTTTGAGTTAATCTTTTATCCAGCACTTCACTGAAGGTGTTTATCAGCTGTAGGAGTGCCCTGGTAGAATTTTTGCAGTTGTTATGTATATTATGATATCATCACTCCTTCAGTTGTCTTATTGCTCTAGCTGGAACTTCATGTACTACATTGAATACATATGAAGAGAGAGGACAGCCTTGTTTTGTGAATTTAGTGGAATTACTATGCATTTCTCTCCATTTAATTTGATATTGACTGTCTTCTTGCTGTAAAATGCATTTATTATGTTTAAGTATGTGCTTTATAGCCCTGATCTCTCCAAGATTTTTATCATAAAGGGATATTGGATTTTTTCAAAGGCTTTTTCAGCATCTAAATAGATGATCATTTTTTCTTTCAGTTTGTTTATAAGATGAAGTACATTACAAATTTTCATTGTTGAACCATCACGGCATCTCTGGAATGAAGCCTACTTAATCATGGTAGACGAACTTTTAGATGTGTTCTTAGATTCAGTTTGCAAGTACATTATTGAGTATTTTTACATCAATGTTCATGAGGGTAAATTGATCTATAATTCTTTCTTGGTTGAATCTTCGTGTGGTTTTGGGATCAAGTGCCTGTGGCCTCATAAAATGAATTTGACAATATTCCTTCTGTTTCTACTTTGTGGAATAATTTGAGGAATATTAGTACTAGGTCTTATTTGAATGTCTGCAGAATTCTCCACTAAAACCATCTGACCCCAAGCTTTCTTTGGTTGGGAGAGTTTTAATGACTGCTTCTATTTCCTCAGGATTCAACTTCTATTTAAATTGTTTATATGATCTTGATTTTCCAATTTTGTCGAGTACAGGTTTTTGAAGTATGTTCTAATGATTCTTTATATTTCCTCGATATCTTTCTTATTTCCCCCTTTTGTTTCTGATTTTGTTGATTTGGATGTTATTTGGAAAAGGATTTGTCTATCTTGTTGACTTTCTCAAAGAACCAACTCTTCGTTTCAGTGATTCTTTTATATATTCTCTGTGTTTCTATTTTATGGATTCAAGTCCCATTTATTTCCTGCCATTTACTCATCTTGCATGTGTTTGCTTTTTTCTTTGTTTGTTTGTTCTAGAGCTTTCAGTTGTGCTGTTAAGTTGCTAGTATGAGATCTCTGTAATTTGTTTATTCAGGCACTTAATGCTATGAACTTTCTTCTTAACACTGTTTTCACTGTGTCCCATAAGTTTGGGTAGGTTGTGCATTCATTTTCATTGATTTCTAGGAAGTCTTTAATTTCTTTCTTTCTTTCTACCTTGCAACAGTAGTTGTTAAGGTTCCATGTGTTTGTAGGTTTTTTGTTGTTGTTGATATCCAGCTGTAATCCATGTTGGTCTGATAGGATACAGGGGGTTATTTCAATTTTTCTGTGTCTTTTGAGAGACTTGCTTTGTGACTGCCTATGAGGTTAATTTTGGGGAATATTATATGAGGTGTTGAGAAGAAGGTATATCCTTTTGTGTTTGGGTGAAATATTCTGTAGATATGTTTTGTCCATTTAATTCATAATGTCTGTTAGCACCATTATTTCTTCGTTTAGTTTTTATCTGGATGACTTGTCCATTGGTGAGAGTCAGGCGTTGCAGTCTCCAACTATTAATGTGTGAGGTCAATGTGTGATTTAAGCTTTAGTAATATTTCCTTTATAACTGTGGTTGTACTTGCATTTGGGGAATAGAGGTTTAGAACTGAAATATCATCTTGGTTGTTTTTTCCTTTGGTTAGTACGAAATATCCTTCTCCAACTTTTTTGATTAATTTTGGTTTGAAATTTATTTTGTTAGATATTAGGATAGCTACACCAGCTTGCTTCTTGTGTTCATTTGCTTGAAAATCTTTTTCCAACCTTTACTTTGAGGTAATGTCTATCTTTAATGTTGAGGTATGTTTCTTGTATGTAATAGAAGGGTGGATCATGCTTTCATATCCATATGGTTAGCCTGTGTCTTTTTATTGGTGAATTGAGTCCACTGATGTTGAGAGATACTAATGATCAATGATTGTTAATTCCTGTTATTTTATTGTTGTTTGTGATTGTGATAGTGTGTGTATGTGTTTCCCTTCTTTGGCTTTTGGTTATGTGAGATTATCTATTATCTGTATTTTCATGGATGTAGTTAAATTCCTTTGGTTGGAGTTTTCCTTCTATTACCTTCCCTAGGGCAGGATTTGTGGACAAATATTATTTAAATTTGACTTTGTCATAAAATATCTTGTTTTCTCTATCTATGGTGATATAAAGTTTTTCTGGATATAGTATTCTGGGCTGGCATCTGTGGTCTCTTAGACACTGTGAAACATCTGTCCAGTACCTTCTGCCTTTTTGAATCATTATTGAGAAGTCAGGTATAATTGCCATAGGTCTGCCTTTATATGTTGTGTGGTGTGTTTTCCTTGAAGCTTTTAATATTATTTTCTTTGTCCTGTATGTTTAGTATTTTGCTTATTATGTAGCAGGAGGACTTTCTTTTCTGATCCAATCTATTTGGTGTTCTGTAAGTTCTTGCACCTTTATAGACATGTCTTTCTTTAGGTAAGGAAATTATCTTCTATGATTTTGCTAAATATGTCATCTGGATTTTTGAGCTAGGATTATTATCCTTCTTCTATTCCTATATTCTTAAGTTTGATCTTTTCATAGTGTCCCAGATTTCCTAGATGTTTTGTGTTAGGGAATTTTTAGATTTAACATTTTTTTTGATGAACAAATTTTTTTTTATAATTTCAATGCCTGATAATCTCTCTTCCATCTCTTATATTCTGTTGGTGATGCTTGCTTCTGTAGTTCCTGTTTAATTACACAGATTTTTCATTTCCAGAATTCCCTCAGTTTGTGTTTTTTTATTGATTCTATTTTTAATTTACAGGTCTTTAATAATTGTGTTCACTTTTTTTGTTATTCTTGCATTTCTTGGATTATTTCAGGAATTTATTGATTTCCTCCAATTATTTGGTTGTCTTTCCCTAGATTTCTTTAAGGGAGTTTTTTATTTCTTCCTTAAGGACCTCTATCATCATCATAAAGTTAGTTTTAAGGTATTTTTCTTGTGCTTCAGATGTGTTGGTTTATTCACGTCTTGCTATTGTAGTACAACTGGGCTCTGATGGTGCCATATTGCTGACTGTTGTTGATTATATTCATACACTGGCATTTAGGCATCTGGGTTTGGGATGAATACAGGTCTAGGTCCTGGTTTCTGAGTTTGTCATTTTTGGTTGGGTGTTTTGTTCCTTGGTTTTTGTTTTCTCTTTTGTCTTCTAATCTTTGTGGCCTGGATGTCTTGCAGCTGGAATGACCTCTGTTCTAGTAGAAAGTCTCTGTCCAATTTGGGAGCTGGCCTTCTGGCAATTAGCTTGACCTTTGGTGCAGGAGGGAGTCTCTGTTCCTCTGACTGGGTGTGATCTGTACCTGTTTTTCTGACTGATGTGGCCTGCAATGTTCTTCCCATTGGTGTGAACTGAACCTGAGCAGCAGAAGTACCCTGGGTTTGGGGGAAGGGCCTGGACTTTGGGCTGGTGATGAGGTGGGAAGGGCTGGTGATGGAATGGGTCTTTGAGAACATAACATAGGGAGTGGGGTAGTTCAGCTGGCAAGCAGGTTACTCACCTGTTTTTCTGATTTGTGTGGCCTCCACTTGAGCAGAGGAAGTTGGCCAGGGGCTGTGGGGAGGGCCGAGCAGTGTTGTGGGTGATGAGGTGGGAGAACAAGGGCTGTGGAATAGGTCTTTCTGAGGAGAATCTAGGCAGGGGGACCCACAAACTTCAAATTTTCTTAGGAAATAGTCTTTCTTTTTAACTTAGCTTTGTTTTTTGTTTGTTTTGTTTTTAAACTTGAAGACCCAGGACTTAGCAGTTCTGGAAGATACTCAGGCACTATAATGTCACTCTTTCACTAGTCTGTGGACAGTCTGCTTCCAGAGTGTCACATATATGTCAAGTGTCCTAAGAAGTTCCCAATGCTCTTTCTGATCACTCTCTGTGTTATAACTTTGGCAATTTATTCCTATTTATTTCTGTTCTAAATTCTCTCTTTACATGTGTCTAACCCATGTTTAATTCGTTAAGTTTTTCACCTATAATGACCTTTTTAAAAACATTTCTTAACAGTTTTGTTTTTGACTTATAAATGCTTTTATATTAAGTGTTGTAAATACCTCTAGTTTATAATTCTAGATTTATGACATTTCCAGGATGAACCATAATAATTGCTTTTTTATAATTAGTTGTTTAATTATGTATTTGTAATTTGGGCTTGACCTTACATTAAATATCTTGCTTTATAATTAACATGCATACTTTTCTGAGGAAGGCACTCTCCAGAATGGTTTGGGAGATGCACAGTGTAGGCCTTGCATCACAATCTCCCAGAACCTTTTTCTAGGTTGTGTGTATCCAATCTCATAAACTCTGTGCTTTGCTTCTGTGGTTTAGAGTCTTATTCTCCCCATCTTCCAAAACTTCACCCTTGAGGTACATAGCTTTAGCCACTCTTTCACAGGCTGACTCACATTTTCTGAAAGTTTCTATTCATCAGGTTAAGATCCAAGGTTGTTTCCATGACTTTTCCAGGACTTTTCGGGACCTGTCTCCCTCTGGAACTCTTTGATGTACCTCTTGTTTGTCTCCTTCTGAATTCTCCTGCATTACTCCCTTCTTCTCCCTTCTTCACATGCTTGAGGGATCCTTTCACATCAAAGTATTGGTGCTCACTCCTCTGGCTAAGTGTGCTTTCTTACATATGTGCATGGTATATTCTCTTTCTGGTGTATTCTTATCACTCAAAAGTCCCTGCTCTGTGGGACCTTCCTTGGCCTCTGTATGAAATTTCTGGAGGTTTTGTTTGCTCTTGGTTCACCTCCTAGTCCCCTCTGTGTCTAGTTTTAATTTCAGTTTTTCGCTCTTGTGGATTTCATTTAAAATGTGTCTCATTTACCTTGGTTACTTTCTTGTCTCATTCATGTTCCAAGACAGAATTTGTATTAGCTTTCTTCCTTCAGTCAGCCACAGCAACTGTAGTAATGCTTGGTATAGTTCATGCTTGCTAAAGTTTTATTTAATTGAGAGATGGATGAATGAATGAATAAACAAAGTACAGAATTTTCTTTGTATGGATATGATGCATACAAGGCAAGTACTAGAAGAATATTAGTCAGGGGACCTTGGCTTTCTTCTTTATTGAATCCACTTTATATTTGCATTAGTATCTCCTATTTTATACTGTTGAAAGACAGAAACTTAAGTTACAAAAGGCAGAATTGTGAAAGATCACATTATACATGTTGCCTTTGGCTGTATAATTCAAATACAGGACACCATTTACTTGATTTATAATTTCTGTTTAGAGATTAATTCATTTAAGGATCAGTATTTAGTCTACAAAATAGAAACAAAACATCAAATCACATACTAAAAATTGTTGTAAAGTGAGATAATGTCTACAGTATATCTGTGATTACGTGCTCAATAACCAAAAGTATTTTTTTACTGATATATTAAAACAGCTGTAAAATGTATATATTTGAGATATAAATCTTGTTATGTATCTACATAAGAGGGAACAGTTACCACAGAACATATTAAAATGTCTGTGTCCTTAACACGATTATGTCATGTGTAACTTATAGTGAACAATTAAGTTCTATCTTATCAAATTTCACATGCACTTTACAATGCAATTAACTATCACCACACTGTGTGTTAGATACTCAGAACTTTTTTCTCTTGCACAAATTAACTTTGAATTATTTGACTCATTTTTTTTCTACCATTCAGTCTTTGGATATCTCCACTGTATGTTACCTTTATGAATTTGATCTTTTTAAATTCTATTTGTAAATTACATCATTTACAACTTTTTCCTCTCTGAATCTGAATTATTTCACTTAGAATATTGTTTTCCAGCTCATCTGTATTGTTACAAATGGTACATCTTTCTTTATTATAAGGATGAGTAGCATTTTCTTTATCCATTTATTAGTTGTTAAATAAGATTAGTCAATTTCTTGGCTGTTGCTATTAACAAAAAAGTGTAGGCATATCTCTATCTCTTTGGCATACTTATCTCGTTTATATGAGATATACACCCAGTGGTAGATCAGTCAATCATTTGGATTTAATTTCCTTGTTGTTACGAGGGGGTAGGATAAAGAGGGTGTACTAATGAGAAGTATTTTATGAGGCTAGAGAAAAGGTCCTGGTACTCAATATATTCTCACTTTCCTCTGTGGGAGAAATCACAGGCTGATGGGACTTCTGATAGCTTGGAACTATGCTAACATATGGGGTGGATGATATATATGATGTAATTTTTTTCTTACCCAGCTCAGTTGTGTTTGATGACCTTTCTACTGGAAGTGCAGACCCTCATTGAGCAGTGGTTGAGAATATTGAACAAAATACCTTTCCATTTTGCTTTCCTGTCATTACCTATATTAATTATCAGATTATTCTGGACACAACCTTATAGAGTAGTCATGTTTGGGGGAAGAGAGAAATACAAGCTGCCTACTTTAGTAAATTAAGAATATTTTTGCATGGTAAGTATTAGGCAATTAATAACAAAGTAACCCTCTTACAGTTTTTCTATGAAAATTAATAGTAATTTTCAAAACTGGATCAAATAATTTCTAGAACAGTCAAGGACAAGGCACCCACTTTCCCTCAGAGATTCAGTTTCTTAACACATTGTCTTTGCTTGGCTGGAATTCTGTGTGAGGCTTTCAGCCATGCAATTTCTCAAATATATTTGTTGCAGTCATTTCCCAATGGTCTCCAGCTGTACCCTGGAGGACCAGTTTTAAGAAGCTGGAAATCTATTGATTTTAAAAGCTTTTTCTCAGAGTTAAATGGGAGCATTTTTGAGCATGGGTATCAATACTAATTATACAATTTTTTAGATTTCCTTTTGTGGTGTTAACTGATTATAAGACTGAGAAATAGGGCAAACATCCCTAACCTTTTCTGTCCTTATTCTTTTCTCCTCTCTGGGAGCATAAAATATGAAACAAAGAATACTAACATGCCCTAATATTCAACTTCCTTCCATGTTCAAAGGCTGTGGCTATTGAAGAAGTTTAAAATCACAAGCAACTGATTTGAAGAGGTAAAAGCAGTAATATTGGGAGGGCTCAGAACCTGAAATGTAGGGATCTTTGTCATCATGTACCAGAAGTACAGTATGGCTAGACACAGGCTATGAGGATGCAAATATAGAGGACAAGTAGTAGTCAAAAGTAATAGGTCTTGAAATTGTTTTTATGTGCACTGATAAAATATAGTAAGGATACATTTTAGTTGGCAGTGATGACATGAATTGAAGAATGCAGCACAGGGCAAAGATGGGAGAGTGCAAACTCAGAGGCCAGGAGAATACAGACGAAACCAGGCAAGACTTGTTAGGTAAGGTCTTTGCATTTTGTTTTCCTTTGAGGGTGTGTGTGTGTGTGTGTGTGTGTGTGTGTGTGTGTGTGTGTGTGTATGTGTGTGTGTGTGTTTGCATGCATATGTCTGAATGAGGAAGCTTTCATCACTGTCTGGTCCATGTCCTCTGTTATTCTTCAACCTATTTTGATAAAGAGACTCTCAGTCAACATGTTAGCATGAATCTCACTGATATGGCTAGACAGGCTGGCAACAAGCTCACGGGATCCTCCTGTCTTTCCCTCTTAGGTGCTTGGTTTACAGGAAGCACCACCTTACCCAGCTTTTTACACAGGAGCTGGAGATCTGAACTTAGGTCCTGATGCTGCAGAACCATCTCATGGCCGCTATCATGACTATTTCTTCTCTTGCCTGCTGATCATGAGATGCTCATGAATTCATACACAAACTTTGTTAGTTTCCTTATCATTCTCCCTCTTTTGAGAATTTATGACCTGAAACTCTATTAATGACTTTTAACAGCATGGAATAATACGATTTTTGCATAATTCTATGAAATTTAAAATTATAGTCCACCAGAAAGTGAACTCCTGAAGGAGGAATTTGGAGTTCCATTTGTTTTCCATCTCCAAAGTATAACACAAAGCTTGCTACACAATAAGAGTTTAATAAATGTTATTGAGTTCTATAATTGTGTTTTGTTTTCCTGTAGAGTGGGCCATGGTGGCCTAACTGCAGTATGTCTCTAAATCTTATTGGCATCATTCTTTTACTGTCATCTGTGGCAGTGTTTCCAAGATTCAGATGTGCTTTCACACTTCGTTTCACTCTGTAAACAACCTGTCTTTCTTGGTTCACCATAAAGAAGTAACAGTGAGAGGCAGTTGTTCTCCATTTGTCTCCCATACCTACTCACCAAAGCTGAATACTGCCCTTCCCTCAAAGGCAGGCGAACCTCTGGAGTTTAGAGAGTGAGTGGCAGGGATAGAGGATGGGTGTGGGTGTCATTGAGTGAAAAACATGAAATGAGAGAATATATTCCCAGTTGTAGAGAGACACTTAGAAGACTCATGATTCTTACTTTAACCCAGTAACACAGGCAATTTAGCTGTATTCATACAATACTGAATATTTCTGAATGAGTATACTTTCTCATAACTAACTGGTAAAACTTCAGAATATAGGAGAACACTTGTATCTTTAGTTTGCCTTAATAAAAGTAATAGATTGAAAATTCTTTTATGAAGAAGTTTGCATTGTAAGTAATGGCAGCTACAACCAGCCTCACTACATACAGGTTACTGTCTGATATTGCAGGACTGTTACCATATGTATAATTTAAATCTCACTACTAAGTGCACTACTTGGAAAAATCTTGCCTGTCTGTTGATGCAGAAACTTTAAGATCTGCAGGGTAGAGTGATTGGTGATTGGCCTGCTTTCATGTCATAGAGGTTTGACCTCTCTCTCTCTCTCTCTCTCTCTCTCTCTCTCTCTCTCTCTCTCTCTCTTCCTGAGGTCCTAAGTGTTATGACCTTTCTTGCTGTTCAGAAGTGTAAATGATAATTGACATCTGAGAGCCCTAGAAGCCACACCACACTGCATGTCCATAGGTGTGTGGTGGGATTGAAGAGGTGATGTATTGACTTTCAAGTTTTATTCTCATTGAAAGGATTGCAATAAAGGGCTGTGCCTTCTGAAATTGTACACTTTCATGAAATAGCAGAGCAAAGTGTTTGAGACGTGTTCAGGTGTAAGAAATCTTCCTGATTTTGAATCTTATTACTTTATTTCTGATTCTAAGGCAGCTATTAATGTCCAGATATTTCCTTTGAAGTTATATGGATACATCTCGTGAAGTCTCCACTCTCCATGACTTAGCTTTTCCAACACCTGCCCCTACCCCCCAATAAAAACACCTAGAAAAAGATTGCACTTTGATTTGAGAGTTGTGGCATTCATATTAGCTTGTAACCATTCTCTGGAATTTTACCACAAAATGTAGACTTGTTCTATAATCTTCCTGAGAATTCAGCATTGGCTTTTAGAAAGCAATGGCTGCTGTACAATCCCTGACATAGATAGAAACTTTTTTGTAAGGAGTTTTAAAGTTAAAACAGATGATATTTGATAGTAATAAGGAATGAAACGAGTGATGCACTGCATGGTCATATTCATACCCACTCAGCAGGAGAAGATATCAAAGGAAAGCCTCTTTACAGGAGGTGATGAGCAATTCTCATCTTGGAAAAGCTTCTGTGCTATTTGCCTGACTCTTCCCATAAATACAAGGAAGTTCAAGCAATGCTCAATATGGTGGTTTGAATAAGTATGGCCCTCATAGATTCATGTGTTTGAATGCTTGGCCCATAGGGAGTAGAACTATTTGGAGGTATGGCCATTTGGAGTAGGTGTAGCCTTCCTGGATAAAGTGTATCACTATCAGGGTGAACTTGTAGTCTCAGGTCTCAGGAGCTCAAGCTACACCCGTATAGTGCACAGTTTACTTCCTGTTTTCTGCATCTCAAGGTGTAGAACTCTCAGCTCCTTCTTCATCACCATGTCTGCATGCATGCCAACAAGCTTCCTACCATGATGATAATGCACTAAAGCTCTGAAATTGTAAGCCACACAAATTAAATGTTTCCTTTATAAAAATTTCTGTGGTTTCTTCACAGCATTAGAAACCCTAACTAAGACAGCCAGGTATTGTTAACCTTTATTAAAGGCAGCAGATACTAAATCAAATCTCAGACTTGGTGCAGCTAATGATTAAGCCAATTCTTGTTCTTTGAGCTCCTGCTGCCCTCAGAACTTAAAGATACTGTCTCATATCAGTAATTTTACACATCTTATTTTTGGTACATGTCAAGTGATTTCATCTACTAGCCTCATCTATAAAGTGAATGAATTCTATTTTCTAATATGTATTCCCAAATACATATTTTCCTAGGGGTGATTAGTAAGTTTTAGGAAACTGTAAAAAGGACCTATGTTGACGTTTTGCTACTGATAGCATCCTAGGTATATTTAAATTACAAATTTATTAAGCTAACCAAACTTTGCCACTGTATTATTGTTAGGGAAATATTTTCCTGTGATTATGTGACTTCACTCAGAAGCTTAGAAGATACTAGTCCCCCAAGATGCATGGGTTTATATGCTGAATAGCTGCACCTGACAAATTTTCTGTTGTGGTGACCCTGCACATTTTGTTGATCCTGCAAAAAGAGGGAAGAACATGCCAAACAAAGCACAAGCTCTAAGCAAATGCTCTTCAAGACTCTAAGTTAGACTTTCCAGTTCATTTTCATAGAGCAAAACAATGACAACTAAGAACAAATAAATCAGAAGATTCATTTAAAGGTTGCTTAATGACACATGTCAACCACTGTTGTGGTTGCAAACTCAACACTAAATGGAGAATTCAAGGCAGAGATTTCTTAAGTTTGTAGAAAACACATTCTTGCTTGTGACATTCCAATCTAGCATCTACAGGGGACTGATTAGCTCTTTGAAAACAATCTTTATATTTAGTAGATTGTCTCCTTCTGAGCTGCTAATTGGTTGCCCTTGAGGGATAATCATGTTGACTGACAGTATAGTTCTGTCAGCCCTAGAAGATTATGTCATTGTCAGACAAATGTGGTTTCCTTTATGCATTAAGATCATTCAAAATAAACATAGCTTTTATGTTCTAGTCATAATGCTTCTAGAAAACAGTAAAACTAGTCTCTGAACTATAGTTATGATGACTTCTAATAGAAGGAGAAAAACTGTTTACAAAGAGTCCTTTGACAGTTTATGGGATAAAGCATATCATTCTACATTTGAAAACTATATATAAATACCATTAAATAAATAGAGTTGGCCATTTAACATTTTTCTGCTTCAATTCATGGGTTAATACAATAGAAGCAAATTTTTAAGGGTGCTTCAGTATTTGTATATTCAATTTCAGAAGCTCCAAGGTGGATAATATGCATTCATGCATTTAATTATGCATTATATCACACAAACTAGAGCCATTCTGAAGAGATAGCAAGTGAAATTCCAGCTCAGCTGAATTTTTTATTGTGATTTATGTAAATTTCAATTCTTCAAGGTTTAGCCAAAAGAAAGTGAGTGGGGAGTTTCTGATATCTCACCCAGCAATTTTGGGGCTAGGATGGACAAAATGAAAAGTTTGAATTTAAGGCTATGTGTTGTGCTAACTAGACCTAGTTAATATTGTTATTTCCCTTCTTAATTAATTTTTTTTCATACAAAATATTCTGATCAGTGTTTCCCCTCTCTCAGTTTTCTCTCTGCACACAACTTCACACTAATTCTCTCTCTCTTTAGGAAAAACAGACAGGTAAATAAAAACGTAAGAAATACATGCAAACACACACACACACACACACACACACACACACACACACACACTTATACATACACACTCCATACAACACAAAATCGAAAACTATAATATATAAGCCAAAGTCCAGTAAGACATGTTTTACTGCAGACCAAACATCATTCTATTCCTAAAGATATTTTAGAAAATTAATCTATAGAGCAATAAATTAAAGGAGAAAATGCTATGTAATGCAGGTATATCACAGAGGACAGAAGTGGAAATTGTCTGCATTATTCTGGATATTTTATATAGTATCTTTAATTGTGACACTGGAAATTGTCTTTTAAGAATGATTTCAGTCTTTGTCAATATAGTGCTGATAACCTTGTGACAAGAAGAAAGCACATTCAATTACTTTTGTTTTTAAATTTAAATTTAAAAATAGTTACATTATTTTCCTTTCTCCAATCCCTCCATTGTTTTCTGTCTTTCATATTCATGGTCTCTTTTTCTTGAATTGTTACTGATATGTGTATATACACTGTGTGTGTGTGTGTGTGTGTGTGTGTGTGTGTGTGTGTGTCCTTTTAGTGATGCTTGTCTGTACATGATTTCAGGGCTGATGAATTGGTATTGGATAACCAATTAGGGAACTCTTAACTCGGGATGACTCATTCTCTCTCTTTCTCTCAAAAGTCCTTAGTTCCTTGTAGTTATTTATCTAGTGGTAGAACTCCATCTCTTTCTCCTTCTATGAGAGTATGTTCATTGGTTTTGTCCTTGTTCAGGTCTTGTCTAGTCAATCAGTGTAGAGGTATCATAGGTACAGGTTCCCTGTCATGTCTATGAGAAACCATCTCACAGCACATTTCCTGGTCTTCTGTCTCTTGAAGTCATTCCAACCTTTCTTCCATGATGTTCCTCGAGACTGATGTGCAAGAATTGCACTGTAGCTGTCTCCACTGGGGAGATCCATTCATGATCAATTGTTCGCTGAATTTTGACCAGTAGTGGTTTTCTGTAATGGCCTTCATCTGCTGCCAAGAGTAGCTTCTTTGGTAAGGGTGAGCACCATACTTTTTTCTGTGTATAAGGATAAATATTTAGAATGCAGTTAGGAATTCTGCTGGTCTAGTTAAGTGGTGGTAGTTTATTTTTCTCTATGATGCATGAAATCACTAGCCCCAGATATCTGAGTAGGTTCACAGTAACAGGTATTATTTCCTTCCTGTTGAGTGGGCATTAATTCGAGTTAGTGAGCCATTGGCTACTACAAAAATACCAGGGCCACAATTGTGCTTAGAGGAATATCTTGTTGGGATTCATAGGTATTACTGATGGATGGGTGTATTGTTTGATTTTTCTCTTTTGAAAACTTGCATGGTATTTTCTGGTCCTCAGGGAGGAGACTTTCAGATCATATCCATCTCACCTCTCTCTAGCCCTATGTCAAAAACAAGTGGCATCTTCAGCAATGGGGAGTTACTTAAACTTCTGAGAGGCAAACAAGAGCAACAAGAATAGCTTATATTATTTTGTGAGTCTCTTGGGGGTCTTCTTACTAACAACTCAAATGAAGTTTCTCATGTCTGGTACTGTGACTGTTGTTAGATAGTACATGGCTCTTGCAATGATCTGTAGTGTAGAGACCAACAGATCTTGTGAGCCTGCCCAAACAGATACATCTTAACTCATCCTTAAATTGGGAAAACCAAATGTCTTTAAGTATCATACTTTATAATGTTAGATTTTAAAATCTAAATTTTTCATATCTATATCTACGCACACACACACACACACACACACACACACACACACACATATATATAATAGGTAATTTAAAATAATATGATTCCTTATCTTTTTTTCAATATCTTTCACTTGCTATGCCCATTCAAATCTTTACTGATAACTTTATTAATAAAATTACCATTTAGACTTTTTAGCTTATTTGCTGTTATGATCACATGAGCCATGCATTTACTAAAAACAAGCTTCATTCCTTCCTCTAAAGTCTAAGCCACTTATGTTGTTTTTATAATTTTGAGTACATAGTCATCAATATTAGTTTAATATATCCTCGACTTCTTATTTTCCCATAGTCGTCATTATTGTCCTTATCTAACCCATCTGTGGTCTCTTAAGTTTCATAAGGCAAATCTAAAAATATTCCCTATATTCTACACTTTGACAGATTCTGTCCAGACTCAACTTCTGCATTGGACTCCTGGCAGGTGATGATTATAAAATGACTTAGAATTTTCCCTGAAGTGCTTGCTTGTTAGAACATGATCCAAGTAGACCTCAGAAAACTTTGTGGTATATACCCAGGCCATGCATCTTGCTTTGATATGAAGAAACACGTAGAAAATGGCCATCCCGAGAAAGAAGTACTTACAGCAGTGTAAACTGATATAATACTAACAACTGTTGTTTAATTACAGGATTGCAGCATCATCTGTAATTTGTCTTGGTATAAGTTCATCAAGCCTGAATTGTTCCTCTGTGTTGTATGATAGAATTAATCCTAATTAAATTGTTCACCATTCCTAATTCCATCAGCACAGTTGTTTATCTAGGCAATGATTTATCTTTTACCATCAACTTCCATATTATAGTGAACTAGACTTCTCTTATCACCATATCCTTTATTCAGGCTTTTATAATATTGTTTTATTTTTGAGGGCTCATCCTGGAAAGACTTTATTGAGTAAGGTAACCGACAAAGAACGACAAAGCCACATGTTCTCACTCATATTCAGTTATCTCCATATCCTCAGATGTGAGTACACAACATGCAATATGCACAGCAACCAGAGAAGAAGAAGGAGGCCATACTTGGTGGAAGGCCTAAGAAGAGAATATCAGGATATAGGTGATATGAAATGGGAAATGGAATAATGGGAAGAGGACTCCAACTGGTGAGGAGGGAAGGAGGTCAGTACAGAAGGAGGGCCTAAAGACAAAATAACACCAACATTATTTGATTAAATCCCCAATATGTATCTAAAATTAGCCACAATGCATGCATATATATATATATATATATATATATATAATATTATATATATGGAGAGAGAGAGAGAGAGAGAGAGAGAGAGAGAGAGAGAGAGAGGAAGAGAGAGAGATATACTACACACATACACACACACACACAAGAGAGGGAGAGAGGTCTACAAGAAGAGATCTAGAAGAGAGACTTTAAAGAAGTTAAGTCACTTGAATTGACAATATTCTCACAAGAACCATAAACTAACAAAACCCATAGTACCAGGCACAGGAAATGTTCAGTTTGAATAGTTTTTCAGGATAGTTCAAGTAACTTCCAACACAATATATGTTAATGATGTATCCCTTGCTACCTCTCAGGAATGCGGAGTGGATCCCATTGCCAAAGACACCACACACTTAGGACACAGGAATCAGATGTTTTGAGCTGGACATGACCTAAAAGCCTCTTTACTGTAGTATATCTTTATGTTCTAGAAAATACTATGAAACTTGCCAAGGGAAGGGAGCAATTAAACAGTACTGCCCAGTTGCAACTCCTACAATCCATGTCAATTACCAACATGGCAAAATACACATAAAGCTGCAAAAAGTGGCATCACATGCTAGTGGCAACCAGCAGCTGTTGAAATTGGACACATGCCCATTCAACTGGAGGTAACTCATCCCTTGTACTAGAACCAGAGCCGGCTTAGAGGAGCTAGTGAGGTCACAGTCCTTAGGAAAAATCTGCTACCACCATTTTGTTAGATGAGCATAATTTCTCATTACCTTCTAAACCTTATCTTTACAGCAATATGTAAGTGTTCATCATCAGCCCTCATCAAAGAAGACTCCTTTCAATAGAAGTGAGGACATCACAGGAAAACACAACTGGACACAACACAGATCAACAGACTGTAGCAGCCTGCCCTGATGGATGTATCAACTCAAGCTTGAATCTAGAAAAATAAAATTTCTTAAATATCACACTTTCAAATATTTGTTTTTTAATCTAAGCCTTCTAGTTTTAAATACTAGTCTATTAAATGCCTAAGAACTTTAAGCTGAATAGGATAAAAACAAATGCCTTCCAGAAAGAATATAAGAAGTTAAATGCCTAATTTAAGTAGAATATATATTTATAGAAACATAAATGTATGTATGTATGTATATAAGTATGTATGTATGCATGTATGTATCTATCATTTATCTATCTAAATAAATAAGCTAGATGATGGTAAAACTTAGTTGCATGGGAAAGTCACTTTTCTCATTTTGAATAGCTTTATAAAATACTTGGCTCTAAAACAAAAAGGAACCAATGATGTTTTGTCGCCCTTTAATACTATATTAATTATTTTTTCTGGTTGCTCTGTCTAATACCTGGTAAGAAGTGACTTAAGGAAATAAAACTTTATTTTGGTTTATTATTTGTGGAGATACAGTAAATCCATCATAGAAATGAAAATATGGTGCCTGGTTGCTCCATGGTGGTAGGTGGTAGGAATGTGCAGATGGGATTGTTCACCCCACAACCTTGTAAAGCAGGAAGCTTAGGTAGCCATGGCTGACCTTGCACTCACTCTGCAGAAGAGGCTGGCCTCAAACTCAGTGATCCACCTGCCTTGTCTCTTAAGTGCTGTGATTAAAGGCATGCACCACCACTGCCTAGCTCATACCTTTTTATACAGGGCCAAAGACCTCTTATAGTTTCTTCATCCTTTCAAAACTGCACCACCAGGCATGTAGAAATTACTCAAACATGTGAACCTATTGGAGAACATTTCTCATTCAAACCACAGCAATTAGAAAGTAGTATTTTGAGGACAGTCTTGTCAACTAGATTGGATAGAGAGAACCTAAATTTTTAGTAAAAGCACAAGTATGGTTGTGTCAATGAGGATGCCATAATTTCTTTTCTATTGCTGAGATAGAATACTTCAAGAAAACCAACTTGAGGATGTATTTTGGTTCACAGCTTGAGGATATAGCCCACCATACTAAGGAAATCATAGAGCAGAAGACTTGTGGATAGCAGATCATATGTGCAGTTAACAGAGACCACATGTATATCCTGCTACTCAGTTCCCTTTTTCTATTTAGACAGTCCAGAGTCCCACCAAGGGGTCACCCATAGTTGGCAAATCTCTTCATCTCACTCAATGCAAGCAAGATACAATTTCATAGGTGTGCTCAGAAGCCCATCTCTCAAACAATTTGAGATCTGTATTGTTAATAAACTAAACTATCACAGAGGGCATTTCTAGAGATTGGTAGGTCAAATGGGCCCTAATATATTAAGATATATCCATTAATAAAACCAAATTTTGAACAGACGATTGAGAGGTTGTGCAGCAATGGAAAATGAGACATAGTTGCAGGAAGTAGGAAAATATATTGAAGGGTATATCTGACCCAGCCACTTTCTTATTACTTTTTCTCTGGTTTTTGATTGCCATGAAGTGAGGAGCTTCCCTTTAACACACATTTCTAAACAGGCCTGGTAACACTGAAACCTAAGAAACCATCTGTCCAAACCTGTCCTTCCTCTTACATAAATCAGTTTTCTATGGGGTTTATCACAGATATAAAAATATGAGTAACAGAAACATACAAATGATACAGAGGTTGTGTCTATTGAAAAGTAGTCTATCTGTTGTATTAATTGTAAATCATAGAAAACTACTAAAACCAATAAAAAGGAAATATGAGAAAAGATAAGCTTGTAGAGACATGAAATAGATCCATTAAAAATAACACAAAGCAAGAGAAGGAAAAAAGAACAATATGGTCATATAACAGTTTGAACAACTAGGAAACAAGCAAAATTTAAAATCAATCTTAGTAGTGACTATATTGTATTAAGTATAAATGATTTAAAACAAACATCTAAATAATAGTACAATCAATTTCAGACTCAAACAGATAAGAAAGAAATACTGAACAGCTATGCACTGGCTAAACTAAATTCATTAAATATTAAGGTATAGATAGGTAAAAAGCAAGAGAATGAAAAATTGTGTATCCGGTGAATCATTTTCCAATTAAGGCTTATTTGGCTCTGTTAGCCAATGAAATAAACTTCATGATAAGGAATATTCATAGAGATGAGGACAGATAAAATGATGAAAGGGAATGATTCACAAATACAATCCTAAATGTTCATAGAGTTGATGATACTTCAAAATGGAAAAAAGAAAAATTGATGTGGTAGGAAAAAAACTGGACAAATGTGCAAATAACAATTATAGCTCAAGAACTATAGCACATATCTCACTGTACTTGACTAACGAAAGTAAGAAAAAAAACACTACCAACAATATTCAGAGCATGATATCACTACAAAATATATGACCTTTTCTACAATTTGGAACATTTAACCTTATGGTGCACTTTCTGAGACATAGTGTCTCTCTACATGAGGATTAAATAAAACACCATATGTAGATAATACTTTATAAAAGTTTATATAGATTATGTAAACAATGTATATTCCCTGAAAAAGCAGAATTAACTTAAATTCATAGTAGACATAAACTTGTAGTTTGGGAACAAAAAAATAACAAAATATGTATAAAAATAAATCACAAAAGCAACTGTAAACTATATTAATGAATAGTTTACATTATGTATGGCATGCTAAGAAGTCATTGCTTATAGAGAAAATTCTAGCAACAACTTTAAAAATTTATTTTTAAATATGTTTTAATTAAAGTATAATTAGATCACTCCCACCTGCCCTCTCCTCAGGCCATCTCCTCCTATATCTTCACCTTTCCACTTCCCTCTAAAATTATATTGTGATTCACACAGGCACACACACACACAGACACACACACACACACACACACAGGCAAACATATATAAATACAACCTGATGAGTCAGTTTTGTTGTTTGTATATAAATGGTTCCAGGGCACACATATTTTTATTGGCTAACCAATCAGGGGAACCAAGCCTGGGAGAGTCTAATACTCACTCTCATCAGTGTTTAGTATAGAAAATTAAGATTAAAAAACAATTTAGATTTTCTCAAGAATTTAGAAATCAATGTCTAAATTAAATCCAAAAAAGAAAATGAAAAATAAAAACAGTTATCAGTGAAATAAAACAGTAAAATATTATAAATGGTAATAAAAGCAAGAGTAATAAAAGGCTATTTGGAAATGTCTTCTATATACATGAACATGTACACAAGTATGAATTTTTATATAACTCTAACTGAAGTGATTAAGAAGAAAGTAAGCAGACTACCACTTTTTCACAGAAGGAAATGTAGTCAATGCATATCATTGATGCATTATAAAAAGAGGCTGAATTAGGAACAACTTTGTCAATAAACTTGCTGATTTATATAATGTTCTTGATAGATTCATCTCCCAGACTTAACAGATGCAATCTACAAAATTCTGTCCTCTAAATACATCATTATACAACCTATTGTTTTTCAAAAACAATGATACAACCAAATGCCTCAGGCCATGAAAGGTTAATTGAGGAATTTTATTAAACATTTAAGGTAGTAATATTGCCTATTCTGTGAAACATTTAAAACTAAAAAATTCAAACAATGAAGTCACAACTACATTGGTAGAAAAATATATTAGAACATCAAAACTTCATATTAATAGTCTCAAGAAGTAGATACATGTATCCCCAACAAAATGTAATCAAGTAAGAGATTGAGATGCAAATTTGCAGGCTCAGACAGGAGAAGCATGAGTTCAAGGCTAGGTATATGTCTGTCTGTCTTTCTTTCTTTCTTTCTTTCTTTCTTTCTTTCTTTCTTTCTTTCTTTCTTTCTTTCTTTCTTTCTTTCTGTCTCTCTCTCTCTCTCTCTCTCTCTCTCTCTCTCTCTCTCTCTCTGTGTGTGTGTATCTGTGTGTCTATCTCTTTCTCTCTGTATACTTAAATATATGAATATGTGTACATGTAATCAAAGTTAGGACATAATGATGAAAATATTTTTTGAACCAATGGCACATGTAGAAATGCCTGGAGAATCCACAGAATCTATACGATTCAGTGAGATTAGCAAGATTATTATAATTTAAAATACCAAATAAGTAGGTTGAGAGATTTATGAGTTGTCAGTGTTAGTTATCCCTCTCCATATGTCTGCTGGCTAAGTCATGGGCCCTGAGGAGACTAATAATATTATTCTGCTAAGTAGGCATATTTCATAAAATACCCCGTATTCTAATTTTTGTACCAAAGATTCAGAGTAGCTTCTTTTTGGCTTGATTATGAGTAATACAGAGATTCACACCAGGTCAATCTAGATACCCAGAGAAGGAAAACATTATCTGAGTAAACAGGAATTGAAGAGTAAACAACTTCCAAAAAGTATAGAAATCACGGAGACAGCTAGCTGCCTGGACAGTTACCCAAGGGTCCTCTGCAATGTTAGGATATATACCTTTGGCCTATAGGCTCAGGATATCTGACAGACTTTTCTGTGAAGCAGGAAGTTTCTGAAGGACTGCCCTACTTTGTCTTTGCAAAGTTCACTAAATGCTTTCCTTTGTGTCCTGATTGTCCAATTTGAACAGCATACTATCAGCAGTGAAGGCAAGAGCAGCTTCCTTGCCCAGTGGTTAACTTTGCCACAATTAAGGCAAATGCCATATGAAGGTTTTTTTGACACCCATCATCCTTTTTTTTTTTTTTAGATAAATTCGTGCTGCCAAGAGCAGATGTATCTCACTGTCACGCAAAGTCCATGTTATTAAAGTATCTTAAAAGCCATACTCTGTAGGTCTCTGAAGTGTTTGAAGACCACATATCTAACTAAAATATATCTTTGCATGACTTTGCAAACATACCTAACATGAACACAAGTTGGATTGTTATGAATGATTAATTACTAACCTTCAGTTCTTAATTATCCTCAACGGCTTTTGTAATAATAGTTTTTAAGGACAAAAACTCTACATTACATTTTTAAATGAGCTGCAGAGATACAATACCTCACATAAGAGTAGGAACATATATACAGTATGATATAACAAAAGTAATCATGAATTTGTATCAATATGCAAAAATACCTTAAACAAGAGTAGAAACATATATATATATATATATATATATATATATATATATATATATATATATAAAATATCTTTTGAGACTAGTAGTTACTTTTTAGTTTAAAAGTAGAGTCAATAATTTACTCTTTTATCCTATCATTCCTATATCACCCCTATTTTCTTTTCAGAAAGAAATTCATGAATCTAACCTTCTTTACTTAGTTTTTTCCCTGACCATGACCACTAACAACTTGCAACTAAACCCCTACATGATGATAAACATCCATAACTCACTGAATGACAACCCCCCCCTTCTCTTCGGATTATGAGCATTGTGTACTTAAAAATACTCCCTGCTGTCTGAGAGTGATGGTTTCTTTAGGGGACCCTAAGAAAATTGGAATAATGATCAAATCCTAGGAGAGCTAGCTGTTGTCCAGTCTAAGTGTGATGGGAAAGTGCAGAGCTTATCTGAAGTCCTGGCTGGAGTAGTCTGTGAGGCTGGACCATTTATCTAGCAGCTTTGAAATTGTTCTTGGTACAGATTTTTGATGAAACTGAAACAGAGGCATTCTGTGAGGCTGGATCACCTGAACTACTTGTCTTTATTGGTGTCTGTTTTTTTTTTCTGAAAACACACAAACTTGTCAGGTAACATACATATCTGAATCAACACAAGTATGGAATATATGATTTTCACAGATCAGCTAAAAATGATTATCTGTTCTATATTATGTGACAGGTACAAAGCATCTGTCAACTTTTAAGTCCCTTTGGACTATATAACCCAATTGTATTGTAACTCTCCACGCATGTTGTATGAAAGGATGGCATATAATAATAAGTTATGAGGACGCTGTGGCCAACACAATTTATCATGTCTCATCCAGTCTCAGAGCTGTCCCATGTAGAGGGTTGTATTTATATGTCACCTGTCTTGTAGTTTTTCTTGTTTTCTTCTTTCATGTCTGCAGCCAAGGTTTTTCAGGGGTCTCTCCCAATCAATCTGAGCTTTAATAATTTTGAAGGAATACATGGCTTTTTCTTTCCTGTGGAAACAAAGGCATAACCTCTTCCCCAATGCAACACATTTCCTGACTTCCATTCTGAGGTTATGTCACCCTTAATATACATAGGCTTATTTAATTTAGCAGTTTTTTCTAAAATTGAATGTATCTCAGTAGCATTTATACCTTTGTTCATCAGCATTCAAAAAATTCAAAGTCAACAAAGCACCATGTAAGATACAGATGCCCTTTGTAGTTCTGATGCATATGTGGGTTAATCTTTTTATATCATTGTTGTGGAATATTCCTTTATACTGTATGAAGATGTGTCACTGTGATTGGTTTAATAGAGAGCTAAATGGACAATAGTTAGGCAGGAGGTATAGCAGGGACTTCTGTACAGAGAGAGCTCTAGGAAGAAGAAAGGGGGAGTCGCCATCAGAAGCAGAGGAAACAGACATACAGAAGAATAGGTAAAAGCATGAGTCACATGGTAACACATAGATGAATAGAAATGGGTTAATTTAAGTTATAAGATTCAATGGGACAAGCCTAAGCTATAGGTAAAGCTTTTTAATTAATAACTAGTTTTCAAGTCATTTTTGTGACCTGGTGGCCCAAAGAAAAATCTGACTACAAATGGCATCCAATGTGGGGGCATGTATTTCCACATAAGACCTGAAAAAGCTTTAAAAAATGTTTCAAACAAACAAAAAAGGAGCCAAGCATGGCTTCTTAGTCCTAGACTCTCTCATGAGGGCCATGATACAGAGACACAAATCCCAGTCATTGTCTGTGTGCTTAGGCCACCAGCAAGCATGCCATGAGCTAAGCTGCATGGAAGTTTAAGGTTTTGCTCATGCAGACAGAAAAGATTACAGATAATCAGTAAAGCAGGTTCAGACAGAAAATACCTCTAAACAGGTTACAGTGTGTTTAACAATGTGGGTAGGTTTAAGAAAAAAATAAAAGAAAAAGCATATAGATAGTCATAAAAATAGTTTAAAAATAACAAAATCTTTAAAGAGAGAAGTAAAGTAATAAAATAAAAGAAGAGAGAATAAGCCACATAAAGATGGGAAATAGTATAACACAGGGAATTTGGACCTTATATGGTGCTTTGTTAATTTTGCATTTTTGAATGCTAATGAACAGACAACAGCTGCTGAGAGACATGGACTGTAGAAGGGACTGCTAACTTAAACCAACCTATATACTTTAGGAATGCCTTAACTTTAAAATGGAAGTAAAAAAGTATATTATGTTGGGAAGAGTTTATGCTTTTGTTTCCACAGGAAACAAAAGACTGTGGATTCCCTCCAGGTCAATAGAGATCAGATTTGACTGAGGGGGACCTCCTGACTGTCTTGGCTACAGACATGGGGGAGGAAGCCAAGGAACTACAGGACATGTGACATGTAAGCTGATCCCTTTGCATGGGAACAGCTCAGAGGTGAGATGAGACATGATAAATCTTGTTGGCTACAGAGTCCAAATGACTTAATATTATATGCCATCCTTTCATATGACATGGAGAGAGATTTATATTACAGTGTGGTTATGCTGTTCAAACAGACTTACAAAGTTAACAGATGCCTTTTGCCTGCTCAAACATAGAACAAAAAATCATCTTTAACTGACTTGTATACACTGAACATTCTATACTTGTGTTAATGCAGATATGTATGTTACCTTTGAATGTTTATGTATTTTCAGAGCAACGGGACCAGACACCAGTGACAATGGTTAGCCTATGTGATCCAGCCTCTCAGAGTGCCTCTGTTGCAGTTTCCTCAGAGTTCTGCATCCAGAACAGTTCCAAGGCTGCTGGCTGAGATGGTCCAGTCTCACAGACTAGTTCAGTCAGGACTTCAGGTAAGTCTTACATTTTCCATCATATCAAGACCAGACAATAGCTAGCTTTCCCAGGACTTAAACATTATCTTAATTTTCTCAGGGTCCCATAAAGTTGTTGTTGCCCCCAGAAAACAGGAAACAGTCTAGAGAACATGACACCCATATTCCCAAGGGGGTATGATGGATGGTTTTGGGGCCTTTGTGAATTATGGATGTTTATCATCATTTAGAGGGGTTAGCTACAAATTGTTACTGGTTATGGTCAGGGAGAAAGCTAAACAGAGGAGATTACATTCAAGGATCTCTTTCTAAATGGAAAAAGGGAGGACATAGTATAGAAATTATGTGATAAATGGATTGATTGTTGAGTCTAATTTTGAGCAACTATTAGCCTTAAAATTTTACATTGGTATGGATTTTTGTATATTAATATAAATGTAAGGTTATTTTTGTTATACTATACATATATATATATATATATATATGTTCCTATTCTTTTTGTAAGGTAATGTATCTCTACAGCTCATTTAAAAAAGTAATGCAAAATTTTAGTCCTTGAAAGCTATTTAGGATAATAAAAAATATAGGTTAATTGTTACTTATCTATAAAAAATCAAACTTATAGTCATGTTAGGTATGTTTTCAAGGTCAAAGAGATGTATATTTTGGATAGATGGGTGATCTTCCAACACTTCAAAAACCTACAGAATATGGCATTTAAAATGTTATAATAACAAAGTTTTTCATGACAGAGTGACATGTTTACTCCTGGAAGCATCAATTTACCTTTAAAAAGGATAGTGGGCATCAAAGAACCTTTATACTGGTTTTGCTTCCTTTTTGACAAAAGCTAGCTACTGGGTAAAGAAACTGCCCTTGCTTCAACTGCTGACAGTATGCTGTCCAAATTAGATGAGCAGGACACAGAGGAGAGTGTCTGCCGAACTTTGCCAAGACAAGGTTTGACAGTCCTTCAAAAACTCCCTGCTTCACAAAAAAGTCTGTCAGATATTCTATGCTTGTAGCCCAAATAGATGCTCCAATATTACAGAGGAAACTTGGGTGACTTCGCAGGCAGCCAGCTATTTCTTTTCTATTTAGACAAAAAGGGGGGAAATGTTGTGGAATATTCCTTTACACTGTGTGAAGATGTGTCACTGTGATTGGTTTAATAAAAAGCTAAATGTCCCACAGATAGGCAGGAGGTATATCAGGGACTGCTGGACAGAAAGAGCTCTGGGAAGAAGGAGGAGTCGCCAGCTGGACACAGAGATAGTGCAAGACATGCAGGAGAGGTAAAATTGTGAGTCACATGGCAGTATGTAGATATGGATTAATTTAAGTTATAAGAGTTAGTGGGACAAGCCTAAGCTATAGGCTGAGCTTTCATAATTAATAATAAGTCTCCCTGTTATTATTGCAGACTAGACACTCCAGACAAAAAGTCCAATTACATATTAATTACTCTTTCTTTAAAGACTTCATTATTTCTAAACTATTTTTCTATGACTGTCAATACTCATTTTTTAAATTTCTGCAGCATCTGAGCACCTTTTCAAGCATACTGTATCTGCGCAGAGGTTTTGTCAGTCTGGACTTGGCTTTACAGTGTGCCTGCAGCATTCTCTGACAGGGTAAGCAAAATCATAAGTGACTGGGCTACCTGCTGTGAGGCTCTGCTTAGCTCTTGCTGATGGTTGCTGGCTCTGCCCCATTCACATTTGCAGGGATTGGTGCAAACTGTGACTAACCATCCCAGCTCTTTGGAAATTGTGTCCAAGTTGCTGCAGATATTTGTCCATAGTGCTGAGTAGCACACCCGTGCTCAGCTGCACAACAAGATCTCTTAAAGGAGCTGCACCTCTATATGTTTTGAGCAATGGGACTGTCTGAGAGACAGGTTATTAGGAAGCCATGTGCAGCTCCATGTTCAGAACTTTTTTTACAGGTTTCTCAGGCCCTGTGTGGACATAGGTGCCACATGTTGGGCACCCAATGTAGTTGGACTTTCTTGCCAAACTTTTTTTGGACTGCCAGTCCCAAAATAATGACACAGTGACTTATTAATTATGAATGCTTGGCTTTAGCTTAGGTTTGCTCCCAACTAGCCCTTAAGACTTAAATTAACTCGCTTATATTAATCTACATTCTGCCATATGGCTTTTTACCTCTTCTCCATTTTGTACCTTTGAATCTCTCTGTGTCTGGACAGTAAATCCTTGTGCCTAGATTTATCCCCTGAGTTTCTCTCTCTGTCTGGAAGTCCCACAAATCTCTCCTGAGTAGCTATTGACTGTTCAGCTTTTTATTAAGCTAATCACAATAACAGATCTTTACACAGTATACAAAAAGATTTTTCCACAACAAAAATCACCTCAGAGTTAATAGTCATTAATAATCATTGGCTCTTAGAAGCTGCATCTGAAATCACTAATCAAGATACATGAAAGACAATCACAGAATATCATTCCTGAAGTATGATTTAAATTTGTGTAAGCAGGTATGGTTCCTTAATACCATGTGATGAGGACATGTACAAAGACGTTTCTGGTGATTTTATTTTCATATTTGCAGGTGCTCACTTCTTGGGAAATCACATTTGAGCATTACTCTAAGACTTTAGATTATAAGACTGGAATTCAGCACATTCAGAAACCACAATTTTACTTTCCAAGTCTCTTTTTATCAAAAATGATTATATAGCAAATCACAGTTGTTTATAAGTTAATTTGTAATGCTTGCATTTTATTAGAACTATTTTCAAACTCTTTGTTCCATTCTCCCCTGGTAAGGGCATATAATTTCTTCAAGTTATTAAATTCTCTATCTTTTAATATGATGTTCCTTTAATTTCCTGCCTGGTTTCCACTGCTTGGGATCCTCTTTAATTTTCCTACTCTGCCATCCCACCTGCTTCTAGTACTCTTAAATTTGTTATGTCAAAGGCATCATTTCCATCCTAACTTGAATTCCAATCCAATGGGAATTCTCTAACATGTTTTAAAGACAGTAAAACATTTGCGTAGTTATTTATTTTATTAAAGTACAATGCTACAACTCTGGTGAAAGAGAGGCTTAAGACAAAATAAAAATGGATAAAGATGAATTAACACAATTAAGGAAATCAGAACAAATTATTAAAGAACACATTTCCCCACAGGCCACCAGATCTGATGTTGTTAAATGGCAGTAACACCCAATGGAACACATCAACTGTGAAATCCTTTTCAAAACCCTACTCATCTTCATGTAATGATTCTAAAATTTATTTAAATGTGGTAATAAATTTGAAAACTAATATGCTAAAATTCTGTCACCAAGAACATAAAAAATCATGGAATAAGGAAAATATTTCAATCGGTATTATCAGAAAGGGAACTATTCTCAAATCCATGTATTAAGAATAGAGGGAGCCCATGCCTGACACTACCTAAATGGCCAGGATCTGGAAGCTAGATGGCTTAGACAACTATGGTAGACCCAAATATGATTGACAATAAATAAACAAACAAATAAATAAAAAATCGACGAAATGTTCCCTAATTATAGTGTGCTATACTCAAAGTTCAGTGCCTAGCTCAGTTGTCACCAGAGAGGCTTCATCTAGCACCTGTTTGGAGCAGATACCAAGACCCACAGTCAAACTTTAGGCAGAGCTCAGGGAAATCAACTAAAGAGGAGAAGAAGGCTTTTAGGAACAAGAGGTGTCAAGGATGCCAGAAGAATATGGCCCACAGAATCAACTAAGCAGGGCTCACAGAGACTGAAACAGCAGTGAAGGAGCCTGCAAGGGTTTGTGTTAGGCCCTCTGCATTTATCATGGTTATTTAACTTGTATTTTTTTTTATGGAATCCTAATGGTGGGAGTAGGGGTATCTCTGAGGCTTTTACATGCTTGTGGAGCCCTTTTGCTTCTACTGGGTTGCCTTGCCTACCTTTGGTAGGATGGTTTATGCCCAAACTTATTGCATCTTGTAATACCCTGTTCAGTTGATATCCCTGGGTGACCTGCTCCTTTCTGAAGGGAAATAGCGGAACAGTGGATCTGGGGGAGACAAGAGGTAGGAGGAGGGACTGGAAGGAGGGAAGGGAGGGAGACTGCAGTTGGGATGTATTGTATGAGAGAAGAATAAAGGAAAGAAAAGGCCATTCATGGCATTGGATGTCTCAGAATTTTGAGCACTATGGCTACAGGACATAAGAATCTCTCTCAGGAGAAACTGAGAAGCTCTGAGGTCTTTTTTCCATGTCTCATGTTAATAACTTAAACCTCTAAGATTATTCTTTCTCCTTCACTGTTGTCAGCAACATTGGGAAATCCCAGAAAATTTCACTATATAAGTGTTTGAGAATCACATATAAATAACCTTCGCTTCTCTTCTTGATGGACTGTAATCTGTAAGATGAAATCAACTGTTCCCTCCTCTTGAAAAACAAAATAGCTATTTTGGGCTGGCAAGATGGCTAAGCAGATAGTGATTACTGCACAAGACTGGCAACCTAAATTTGATCTTTGCAGCCCACATAAAAGTAGAAGAAAGTTAGGGTATTCACTAATCTGGTTCCTGGAGTAGACCAGTCCAGGTACCCTCTCAACTATTGCTAGTAGTCTAAGGTGGGGTCATCCTTGTGGATTCCTGGGAACTTCGCCTAGCACCCTGTTTCTCCCTATTACCATGATGTCTTCATTTATCATGGTATCTCTTTCCTTGTTCTTCCACTCTGTCCCTGTTCCAGTTTGAACCTACCAATTTCTTTTGTTCTCATCCCCCATTCCTTGCCCTCCATTATCTACCCCCCAGTTTGCTAATGTAGATCTTATCTATTTCTTCTTCACGGAGCTATTTATGTGTTGCTCTTAGGGTCCTCCTTGTTAGCTAGCTTCTCTGGAGCTGTGGGTTGTAGTCTGGTTATCCTTTGCTTTACATCTGGTATCCACTTATGAGCGAGTACATACCATATTATCATAGAGCCTCCATCCTGTTACTGATGGAAGCAGATGCAGAGATCCATGGCTGGGCACTAGGCCTAGCTCCAGGAGTGCAATCAATGAGAGAGAGGAGGGATTCTGTAAGCAAGGGACAAATCATGATGGGAAAACATATAGAGATGGCCAGCCTTACTACTGGAAACCCATGAACTGTGGACCAATAGCTGTTGAGCCCCCATGGGACTGGACTAGACCCCCTAGATACGCAAGACAGTTGTTTAGCTTGAACTGTTTTGGGGGCCCCCAGTCAGGGGGATTGGGATCCATCCCTGGTGTATGAGCGGGCTTTTTAGAGCCCATTGCCTATGGTGGGACACCTTGTGCAGCCTTGGTGCAGTGAGGAGGGGCTTGGATGTGGCTCAACTGAATGTACCAGACTATGCTGACTCCCCATGGGAGATCTTGACTTGGAGGAGGTGGGAATGGGGAGAGGGTTGGAGGGGAAGGCTGCACGGTGGGAAGAGGGAGGATGGGGGTCTGTGGTTGGTATGTAAAATGAATAGAAACTTTCTTAATAATAAAAAAGAGAGAGAAAAAAGCCATGACATTCAAACCATACCAATAACTAAAAAAAGAAAAGCAAAAAAGGAGAGGAAAGAACCAATTCTTCACAGTTGTTCTCTGAATTCTACATTCATGTTGTAGTATATGTACCACAGTGCATGCAGGTAGATGCTTGCATGCACACATGTGAATGCACATGGGCCCCAATAATAAATAATAAATAATAAAAATAAACAACAACAATAATAATACTAGTAATAGTAGTATAATAATAATAATAATAATAATAATAATAATAATAATAATAATAAAAATAAAAATATTAATAATTATTGACTGGTTTCTATGGATTCTTAGACCTGGTGTTCAATATCACTGTTTTTCTCACAACCATGGATGCACATTTCCACAATAATACACGCTAGAGTCTCCCATAACTTTGTGGAAGTACAGCAGAAAGCAACATTAAATTGATGAGTGGGTGACTAAAGGAATGCATGGTTAAGACTGCTTAATGTAGATCAATGTACCATGAAATAGCAATGTATCAGAATTAGGATACACAATCATGCTGCTTGTTTTGAAATAAAATATGTGATACAATGCTTATGATTTATAGCATGAGTTCAGAAACAGATTATCATGTTTTTTCCCTCCCTTAAAATGATACACACTCCATTCTCTCACCAAAATCTGTGCCTAGTTTTCATGATCATCAGTCTAATGTTTCAAGTTCTTCAAAGCTGCTTAGGTAGTGAATGCACTTTTAGGAAATTGGTATTACAGCAAATTAAAGTTGGGTTTTTAGAGTTCTGTAAGAAAGGAACATAGTCAAAATTGTTTGAGAGTTGGAGAAGACTCTTGTTTTGAGAAACACACTATCATCTTTTCCTTGTAACGTCTGCCATTATTTCATTAAATTCAGTGATTTCTAGTAATTTCCTTAAAATTATCATGTATTTCAATAATACGTACAGTCTGAAAATTTTAGTATATAACTCTACACATATATTTTACCTGAGTAAGGTTTTGACAGTCTTCCCTATGCTCAGTCACTGAACGCTGTTGGCTTTTTGAACAGTGAAAGATTTAATTTTAAGCATGTGAATATAGGTCCCAGCAGCAATGGTCCCACTGATTGGAGAATTGTCCCAGTGGAAATGAGGGCACATCAAAAGAGAAACAATGGTAGAAACTGATTAAAGTCATAAAAAGGAAATTTAAACCACATGCATAAAATTTTAGAGAAATACAGTGAAAATACAACAATATGCATGAATTATGGAATTTAATAAACTTTTACTGGCTTAATATACTAGTAAACACTGTACATTGAAGAAATAAAAACATGAATATCACACAGAAACCTCCTCTCTGACCTATTCTAGTCATTATCCTCACATAAATATCATCATGAATTTGACTTTCATCAAAATTGATTTGCCTTCTGTTAAAGGAAACTTCAAGTAGGAAGTCTTTCCTTAATTTCACATTGTGCTAGTATACACATTGACAGCTTGATCATTTTTCATTGATGTGGATTATTTAATTGAATGAGCATATCCATTATTCATTTATCCATTCTACACCTAATGGACTTATAGGTTTTTTCCTATTGGGAAATTATAAATACTGATATTAACCTTTTGATATGGATCTTTCACAACTAACATTAGTCATTTCTTTAACAGAGGTATTGTTTTATGTTGGGTTATTTGTGCATTCAGCTTCATCTGATTCTGCCATTTCCAAAATGATATATTAATGTATATTCCTATCATCAGGGCAGGAGAACTGAGTTATTTCACAGCTTTGCTTAGAGTTAGTAATTTTCATAGTTCTTACTGCTGACATTTGGACAGACTTTTTATGTTATGTCATGGTTTAAACCTTGTACAATCAATTTTTATATCCCCTTTGAGAGTGTGCTCTTTAGTTTTTATCTATCCTTAAGAAGTTGACCATCTCTATCTCTTTTCTTTATTTTTAAAGAATTACTTTGCAGTATGCTGGGGTGTGTGTGTGTGTGTGTGTGTGTGTGTGTGTGTGTGTGTGTAAGGAGCATGTGTCTGTGCACATACAGATGCCAGAGGAGAAGGTTGAGTTATCTACTTTATCTGTCTCAGTTTTGTTGCTCTGAGGCAGGTTCTCTCATTGACTCTGAAGTTTGGCTGGAGACCAACAAGCTACAGTGATTCTCCTGTCTCTGACTCCTAAACCACATTACTGGGGTTACACATAACCAGAGTTGATTTTTATGAGCATGCTGGGATCTGAACTCAGGTCCTCATGCTGTGTAACAAGTGATCTTACCTCATAAGCCTCATCTCCAGTCTCTTGGGATTCGGAGGACACAGGTGTTTTATATTTTTCACTACAGTTACAAATGGCTGAGGATCCTGTTGTGGATTAGATCTGAAATATTCTTCGAGGACTCATGTGTTGAAGGCTTGGCTCCAACTGGGGTAAAGTTGAAGGAAGAACACAAGGGTACTCCTAACATCAATGGTTTGACTCATGGATGAGTTTATAGACAAATGGGCATTAGAAAATGAGGACTGAGTGGAAGAAGCAGGCCAGTAGGAATACAGACTGCTTACAGTTTGCAATTAGTGTTCTGTCAGTTTGCGCTTTAAATGACCTTTTCCAATTTCATTTAACTTATTAGCTATAATTAAAGAATATATTTTAATAATAAATTTTGATTCACTTCTTTTAGTATTTTTATATTTCTATATTAAGTTTTTTTCTTGATCAATTGTATTAGTTACTTGTCTTTTGTGATGAGAAAATAGCCAACAAAAACAACTTAAAAAAGGATGCTTTTGTGTGGCTCACACTGCCAGGATATGGGCCGTTCTGTATAAGGAGCAATGGCTGCAGAAGCTGTTTATAATACATCCTCAAACAGAGATGAATATTGGTGCTTAGGTCACAGTTTTGTTTTTTGAAAATTATTTATATCCCTAACTCTTCCATACACTCGTCCTTGCTGTCTTTCAAATTCATGACCTCTCTATTCATTAATTATTGTTACATGTATATATACACACACATACACACACATATATATATAAACATATATATGTATATCATACATATAATCCTAAATATAATCTATTTGATGTGTATAATGTTACTTGTATGTTTGTTTCCAGGGATGAGCATTTGATATTGGATAACCACTAATCTGTATGCTCTTCCCCTGAGAAAAAATTTCTCCTGTTTTTTTCATTCCTTAGTTGCTTGTACTCCTCTTTGTATGGTTGATGTCTTACTGGCTTTTCCAGGCCCACTTTGGCCTGTTTCTTGTTGTTCTTTATATTCAGTTAAGCACTTACAGTGGTCTTCCCATCTCAACTATCTCATGCTGGAACCTTTTTTTTCAATCTAGTGATGGATGTGTTTCCCTAATTCTAGATCTTGTCAAAATAACAATTAATATTAACTACCACACTGGTACAGTTCTAAAGGTTATTTTATGATTTTTATATTAAAATATATGGATCAATTTCTGGATAACTTATGAGAATATAAATTCAATGCATTTATTAATATAAAACTAAATGTTCTAGGAAAATAAATGTCCAACTACAGTAAACATACATCCTGGAGCTCAGTTCAGTATGTGTCATTCATAGAAACTGTGAATGGACCTGGCTAAACTTTTTTGGTTTTTCGAGACAGGGTTTCTCTGTGTAGCTTTGCGCCTTTTCCTGGAACTCACTTGGTAGCCCAGGCTGGCCTCGAACTCACAGAGATCTGCCTGGCTCTGCCTCCCGAGGGCTGGGATCAAAGGCATGCGCCACCAACGCCCGGCTAAACTTTTTCAGTTAGTAAGATTTATGTTTCTATCTTAGTAGCTCTTGTTTGCTTCTGATACTCCTTTGCGAAGACGTAATATCTTGAGAAGCCCTCTCCGGAGGTCCTTCCTCCGTGGTTTCCAGTTCAGATTTTGTGTAAGTAGCATCCTTCCTGACTCAGCCATGCTCCTGCTTTACTAAGAGATCAACCCTAGTCATCTTCTTCTTTGTTCATCAAGTATTATAAAACATTTAGAGTCATAAAGAGTGGTTCTAAGTTCAAGTGTTGCAGAAGACAAACCATCAAGTAGAAAATGAAAACATATTATGTAGCAGTTGATGAAAATGGACAGATTAAAAGAAAAATTAGGTGGTTAGTATTCTGTTACTTTACATAGTACTAAACTGTTATTTATATGAAACCAAATTTGAATCCAAAGACTGTCATTGGAGAACTATAAATAACAGTTCCAATAATTAATGATGATCATAATGAGTGCATAGCTTGCTATGGCTTTGACATTTGGAATTGCTGAATAATTTATAGACTGTAAGGTGCATATAAATGGCAGTTTCTGTCTCCATTGTGAAGTAAGTGTACAAGAAAGGAACTGGAAGTTGAAACTTTGAATATGCTTTGAGGTTTTTGTTTATTCAGTTTTAAGTTTTGTGCTAGAAAAATGTGTTTTCCTTATGCATTACAATTGTGTGAATGGCAGGGTATATAAGTGGTTAAAAGGTAAACATTTAAATATCAACATTTGGGAAAACTAATAATCATCCATTAAAATTTTTGAAACTGAGTATGATGGGACCAGAACACTGTGACTGGAGACTGCCTCCCTTGCTACCTCCACTTTCTGCCACTTCCATAGTTCTTTTTCATGCTCTGTAATCCACAACCTCGTTCATTCCCTCTTGCGTCTCCAGTGATGCTTGAACTTTTATCAATAATGACTAAAGCCTTACTTCATTTTTAGATTCAATAGTAATAACCTTATCATAATCTAGCAGCTTTTTGAAATAACAGATCAATGAATGACATTTTTAATGAATAGCTGTTAGTTTTAGGTAATTTCTGAACATTTTATGTGGAATCTCTTATCTAAATATTTAAAGCTAGCATGTACATTTGAGAGAAAACATGAAGAGCTTGCCATTCTGGGTCTGTTACCTCATTCAGAATGAATATTTCCAGATCCATCCATTTATATGCAAATTTCATATTACTGAACAGCTGAATAATATTCCATTGTATAAATGTACTGCAATGTCATTATTGATTTATCAATTGATGATCATCTAGGCTGTTCCCATTTCGTGGCTATTATGAATAGAACAGAAATGAACATGAATGAGCAAGTATCCTCATGGTAAGATGGGTCCTTTGGAGATATATCTAAGAAGAGTATAACTGAATTGTGTAGTAGATTTCAATTGTGACTTCCATAGCGACTGCACCAGTTTGTACTCCCAGGGAGAATGAATATTTGTTCCTCTTTCCTCAAACTCACACAAGAATTTGTTGTTGCTTTCTCCCCCTTCCTTTGAAATCTTAAAGAAATTTAATTTGTATTTTCCTGATGGTTAAGTATGCTAAATAGTTTAAAAACAATTTCTCAGCTTTTTGTATTTAATCTTTTGAGAACTCTCATTTCAGTCCCATGCCCATTTTAAGTGGGTTGTTTATTGTCTTGATGTATAGTTTTTTGTTTTTGTTTTTACTTCTAACAGATATAATCAAGGCCAAAGTCTTCCCTGAACAAAGTGTTTTGGCTTCTATTTGATGGCTTTTGGGTGACAAAAGAGAATTTTGAAATGTGACATAATCTGACTTAAATACCAAAAAAAAAAAGAACCAATATAACTTTTTTAGGTATCATAGGTTTTAAGAGGATACTGAGAGTGTGTCATGTTGTAGCCTGGATGAGTTGGAAGTGATTTAGGTAGAACTGTATTTAGGCATAGGTTTGACTCAACTTATTTCATCTAAGAAATATAAACTCTCCTCACATTTCATTTGACTTAATTCTGTCATTTAGAGTGAGAAACCACCTATGAGTATGCATCAAGGGGCTTATAATTGTACAGTTTTATAAAGATATCTTAAAACAATTAGGAATTAAGCTCATGATCAATTAAATGCATCTTTAAAATGTAACCTAGAGTGGTATTTTATTGATTTCCTTTTTGACAAATGAAAGAATTTTATGAGAATGATCATAATTCTTGGCAGTGGAACCATTTGTCCCACTGTTGGGTTGGATTTTAAAATCCTGGTAAAACTCATGGCACTTTAGTCCTGAAGAAATAGTCTTAGAGCACCTAAAATTCTGAATATATCCTTGAGAAACACCACTTGACAATCATAGATGTGCATTAATAAAATATGTTTTGTTATCCCACTTCACATTTCTTGGAATCACCTACTCAACATTTCCTCTTGACATACAATATGTCTGAGGTTTAAAGAGGAGTCATCTACTCATTGGCCACTTCTCTTCATAGCATGTTGAAAAATAAAGTATTGTAAATAAATATAATCATATTGTTTTCACTATTTACCTCAGTGCTGAATTGGCGCATACAGGATATTATTAACAAGCAACTGTAATGACAATGAATTAGTTAGTAGATTGCCCCGGGCAGCAGGACTTCAAAGGGAACTCAACCACCCTAAGGACGAAATGATAGGGACAGGAGACATAAAAGGAATATACCAAGACAAGATTCTGATCAAGGTGCAACTTTATTTTTCTCCAGGAGGGTTTATATAGTTCCTGCAGGGTAGGGGGAGCAAGAAGCTGTTATCTGCATAGGGTGGGGCAAGCTAACAGGATGTTTGTGTAGGATGTTTATGCAGGATGTTGACCGGGTGAAAAGGTCAAGGGCTCTGACTCAATGTCCTGTTATTAGGCAACCTGACCATAAGATGTTCTAGTTCCTTGTCTTATAGGGGGCGGGGGTCTGTATTTTTCCATTAACTAGAGATTCTGTCCTTGTCCCTGACAGTGGATGCTTTGGCAGTAATTTGTATATTAAGGGATCCTTGTTCCTGTATGACATATGATCCCTTAGAATTACATTCAATCTTTTTTTCCCATACTGTTGTATATTGTGAAATTAAGTTAACAAAAAATAAAATGTAGAGGAATGCATTTGAAGGACAGCCAGAAGAGAACATGGATATATTTTTCACTCTTTGTTCATTAGTGCACCCATCAAACACACATTTATTGTGTGATGAACACTACAAAAGAGGAGCATAGGCATGTATCATGTTCTCACGAGGATAACAAAGCCATTATCTTATTCTGATCAACACAACCAATTTTCTACTACTTTTGAGACTTACTGTTGTCTCACATAATGTGGTGTCCGTTTTGTGTAACCACCCAGGTCTGTAACATGATGAAGGGTGTTTGCCAGTGACTCCTTTGTCTTTCTCTTCACAGATAACAGTTGATAAAAACTTTGATTTTGGCTTTGTAGGCTTCTTTCTTCATAGTTGTTTGAATCATCTGTGTTTTTGGCTACAAGGAGTATGACTTTGAATTATGTTTCTATAGTCTTTATTCCTCCACTTTTAAGAACATAATAAATATACCATTGTCAGAGAACTCTGCGACATGCTCAAGATACAGAAGGGAACTTGACAGAAATGTTTTCGGTACAATCAACTGATCAGCACTTCTTAGTGGTTTGTAGCTTTAAAGTACAGTACATATTTGTCAAATATCTTCCCTTTATAGCATTACCATCTTATGTTTTTTGAGCTATGGAAAAAATTGTCTCTTTCATCCATATATTCTATGTCAACCAGAACAAATTTAGTACTCTTTTTTTAAAATAAATATTCTTATTTTATAATTAATTTAATTTTACATATGAGCCACGTATTCCCCTGTCCTCCCTCCTCCCACCCCCAAACCTTCCCCCTCATCCCATTCCCCATTCCCACCTCCCCCAAGGCAAGGTCTCCCCTGGGGATTCAGCCCAGCCTTGTAGATTCAGTTGAGGCAGGTCCTGTCCCTTCCTCCCTGCACCAAGGCTGAGCAAAGTGTCTCAGCATAGGCCCTAGGTTCCAAAAAGCCAGCTCATACACCAAGGACAGGTCCTGGTCCCACTGCCTAGAACCCTCCTAAACAGTTCAGGCTCATCAACTGTCTCACTTATCCAGAGGGCGTGGTCCAGTTCCATGGGGGCTCCTCAGCTATTGGTTCACAGTTCATGTGTTTCTGCTAGTTTGGCTATTTGTCCCTGTGCTTTTTCCAGTCATGGTCTCCATATCTCTTGCTCAAATAATCCCTCCTCTTTCTCTAGCTAGTTAGACTCCCTGAGTTCCACCTGGGGTTTGGCCGTGGTTCTCTGCATCTGCTTCCACCAGTCACTGGATGAGAGTTCTATCATGACAGTTAGGGTGTTTGGCCACCCAATCACCAGAGTAGGTTAGCTCAGGCAGTCTCAGGCACTCTCTTGACCATTGCCAGTAGTCTATAGTGGAGGTATCTTTGTTGATTTCTGGGGACCTCTCTAGCGCTCTGCTTCTTCCTATTCCCATGGGGTCTTCATTTATCATGGTGTCTCTTTTCTTGTTCTCCCACTCTGTTCTTGATTCCACTGGGACCTCCTGCTCCCCTAAGCTCGCTTTCCCCCAATGCTTGTCCTCCATTACCCCCTTCACCCCCAGTTTACTCATGTAGATCTTGTCCATTTCTCTGTCGCTGGGCTATCCCTGTGTCTTTCTTAGAGTCCTCTTTACTAGCTAGCTTCCCTGGAGTTGTGAGTTGCAGTCTGGTTATCCTTTGCTTTACATCTAGTATCCACTTATGAGTGAGTACATACCATGTTTGTCTTTCTGCATCTGGGTTACCTCACTCAGGATCATATTTTCTAGTTCCATCCATTTGTCTGCAAATCTCATGATGTCATTGACAATTAATTAGTCCATATGCTTTCTCTATTTCTATTTATGTATTAGCTTCTCTTTTTATTTAGACTCATGTCTAAAAGCTTTCTAATGGATTTTATGGCTCTATTTATTAGTTGTTGTCTACATGTAAGGCTTCACTTTCTTCTTTGCCTTTTGCTAACAATGAAATTGATGCCTGACCTTCTGTTACCTAACTAAGGTTTTGTCCTGACTTCATCCATCCTGGGATGCTTTTCTCTGTATATATGCACATGACTGTCTGTCATTCTCAAACTGCCAACTGCAATGAAATCTCTGCATTCAGTACCTCCCTGATGATTCTCTTAGAAGCATGGATGAATTTAACAGTGCTAGAAATATATTAACGCCTCAGTAGTCAAATTATAAATGAAGTATAAAGATAAGTAAATAATGTAAAGTTGTTACAGGAAGGCAAGGAACAAAATAATTGGGAGACAGAAACTTCTTTGGGTGAAGCAGTTAGTTGAAGCTTCAGGAGACTTCATTGCTTACTCCATCTAAGAGTGAGGGATCAAAAAGATCCAGAGAAAGGTGTTCTAGGTAAGGCAAACAAGACTGTCAAGACCCTGAAATTGGAAGTTATTATTCAACCCTAAGTTTACTCAAAGGCTTACTTTGTAAACAACAGTAGTGAGTGAGTGATAAAATTGGCAAAATACACAGTGAAGACTTGTAGACACTGCTAAGATATTAGGTCTTTATTAGAAGTGAAGTCATAAAGGAATTACAGGGTCTGTAAGCAAAGAATAATTTAATATTATTAATAAGAATCACTCTTATTGTTCTGTAAATTAGTTGACTATATGCGCTGGTTTATATGGTAGATTTGGTTGCAAACAGTAACTAAGAAGATCAACCCAACAAAGGTTAAATTCTAATCCAAAGGGAAAAAGATTAGAAGAAGAAAAATATTATAAATCACAAACTATGTCATAGAAGAGATGAAAATAAATGCAAGTATGATGTAGTAAAAAAAAATTATACATAAACTCTCTCCAGTTTTGACCTTTAAAGAAGTCAGGAGAGAGAGAACCTCATCCTGAAGGTAAGTCTGGTAGTCCTGGTGAAAACAGACTGACAGTCAAAGCCAGAATAAGTTTATAGTTCTTATAGGTCAAGTTGGAGGATTTGATGATGACAGTGACTACTCCTATGTGACTGGTCAGCATGAGGTTATCAACTTTGTCATTTCTGATCACTCCAGTGCCCTACTAACTTCAGAGGCTAAATAATATGTTTTCCCTGGGCCTGAGGTCAGTGGTGGGACCGACTGAATCTTCCTATCTGCTGAACAGTTGACTGCCAGCAAAAACTGAGAGCTACAGGGAGTGCTTGACTTCCACAACCTCTTCCTACAGGAAGTGTTTCACACTGAATAAGTTTTTCAAGCACTGAGTAAAATTCACTGTATAAAATCTGGAGCACGCTTTTCTTCCCCAACACCACAATATACTTGGAAGATACCTCTTCATTAGAATATACCCTGGGGTATATGAACTTGAAAGTTTCTGACACATGACCCATAGCTTCAAAGGTAAGCGGAGACAACAGGGGCTCTAGGCAAACAATAAAAGGAGGCTCTTAAAGGGAAAATACCCTTTGTGTCCATCTGACTCTTCCTTTGTCCAAATTCAATACTAGCCTGAACCAGAAAAAAGACAATGATTCCACCTTTAATTGGACACCTCTTCTACCTGTAGATTGCAGTATTAGAGGGTCCAGAAGAACGCTATTCAAAAGGCTTTTGACTTTATTTCCTTCCTCCATATTTTCCTTATATTCTAAAATATTTTACTTTTTCTTTATGTGTATGTATGTTTATGTGTATATGCATACAGTGTACATGGAGGCAATAAGAGGGAATTAGATTCCACTGATCTGGAGTTGCAGGTGGTTGTGATTCACCCTATGTGGGGCAAACTGAACTTAGGTTCTCTCTGAGCATCAAGCATTCTTAACTACTGAGCCATATTTCTAGCCCTCATTTTGTTATAGCTTTTGAAAAAGCTTTTGTTTATAATTTTCACTCATCTTCTTCAACATCTAATTTTCTTGAGCATCTTCGCTGTTGTGCTCTGTCCATTCACACTTTACAACATTCTTTTTTTTTTTTCATTTTCTTCTTACCATTTCTTTATTTAACCATAACTCTTCTCCCTCTCCTTCTTCTGGTCTTTTATTTTCCTCACTTACTAATTCTATATTTACCCTCAGTGATCTATCACCTTTTAGCATAATTTATGCCACTTTTTGTTCCATATTTCTTGATGTAAAAGTGGTTGGCTGTAATAAATTTAAAAGTATTTCTGTATCTTGCTGGTTTGATGTTATGACTATCATAGTGTCTTTCTCTTCCTCTCTTTTATAACAGGTCATATGTAGTGAGTCCAAAAATATAGTAAAAGATATTTCATTAGAAATACATGTACAAATCACAGCACAAGAAACTAATGATTTGGAGATTGTTGAAATATTGGACAAAAAATTTAAAATTCTACTTATGAAAATGATCAATGGCTTCAAAAAGGATGCAGGCATTGAATAAAGTAAGGGAATCAATATAGAATGTCGATTAAAAAAAAGTCAGAAACACAAGAGAAAGTCCAAAATAAAAATGGAAATCTAGCAATGACACTGAGGTTTTGAAAAAAAAAAAGTGTTGCTAATGAAAAACTCAGTCAAATAAAAACCAGTGGAAAATATCAGCAGTAGACTAGATTAAGCAGAAGAATAATGTCAGGGATAGAAGACTAAATAGAGGAAATAGTGCATCCAGACACTAATAATGAAAACTATGAGTAATCATGACCAAAACTTTGAAGAATTTTGGGACACTATAAAGAGACCAAGCCGAAGAATTGATAGGGTAGGAAAAGGACTTGAGACAAAAAACAGAACATAGAAAATCTACTCAATAAAATTACAGCAAAAATTTCCAAGATCTACAGAGAGGAATGGGAATCCAGGCACAGGAAGTGTTTGGAACTTTGAATTGACATAGCTAGAAAAGAATTTCATGACATACTATTATTAAAAATGCTAAGAATACAGAACCAGAATGTATTAAAATCTTCAAAAATAAAAGGTGCTACCTCATTTATAAAGGCAAATATATCAGAATAAAGTCCAATTTGTCTGGAAAAAATCCTGAAGCACAGATTGGTATATTTTAAGCCCTAAGGCAAATTACCAAAAAAAGTTTAAAATATACAGCAAAGTCACATTTTAAAAATAATGGGAATATAGACATTTTTTCTTTTTTCCCTTTTTTCTTTTCCTTTTCCTTTTCTTTTCTTTAAAAGTTATTTTTTCCACTTTACATATGAGCCACAGTTCCCCCTCACTTCCCTCCTCCCCTTACCTCCTACATTCCCCCTAGCCTACCCCACATCCACTTCTCAGAGAGGGTAAGGCCTCCCTTGGAGAGTCAACAAATTCTGGCATATCAAGTTGAGGCAGGACCAAGCCCCCACCCCCACACACCCCATATCGAGCTTAATTAAGATATACCTCCATCAGGAATGGGCTCCAAAAAGCCAGTTCATGCACTAAGGATAAATCCTGATCCTGCTGTCAGTGGCCCCACATACTTCCTATGCCACACAACTGTCATCCATATTCAGAGGGCATAGTTCTGTCCCATGAAGGTTCCCCAGCTACCAGTCTAGAGTCAGTGAGCTCCAACTAGCTTGGGTCAGCTGTTTCTGTGGTTTTCCCCATCATGATCTTGACCCCTTTGTTCATATACTCCCTCCCCGTCTCTATGACTGGACTCCAGGAGCTCCACCATGTGTTTAGCTGTGGATCTCTATATCTGCTTCCATCAGTTACTTGATGAAGGTTCTATGATGACAATTAGGGTAGTAATTGATCTGATTACAGGGGAAGGCCAGTTCAGGGACCCTCTCCACTATTTCTTGGAGTCTTAGCTGGGTTCATTCGTATAGCTTCCTGGGAATTTCCGTAGCACCAGGTTTCTCCCTAACCCCATAATGGTCTCCTTTATCAAGATAACTCTTTCATTGATTTCCCTCTCTGTTCCTCAAGCAACTCGAGTGTGCCATTCCCTCATGTACTCTTGATACTTCCCCTTTCCTCCCCACCTCATGCTCCCAATTTCCTCAGCAAATCTTATCTATCTTCCCTTCCTGGGAGGAATCCATGCATGTCTCTCTTAGGGTTATCCTGATCATGTAGCATCTCTGGGGTTGTGTCTTGTAGCCTGCTTCCTTTGCTTTGTGTCTAATATCCACTTATGAGTAAGTACACACCATGTTTGTCTTTCTAGGTCTAGGTTACCTCACTCAGGATGTTTTTTCCTAGTTCCATCCACTTACCTGCAAATTTCATGATATCTTTTTTTTTTTTTTTTTTTTTTTTAGAGCTGAGTAATACTCCATTAATAAATGTACCACATTTTCTTATTTCCATTCTTCAGTTGCAGGGCATCAAGGTTGTTTCCAGATTCTGGCTATTATAAATAACCCTGCTATGAACATAGTTGAGTAAATGTCCTTGTGGTATAAATGTGCATCCTTTGAGTGGTATTCCTGGATCATGAGATAGTTTTATTGCAGTTTTCTGAGAAATCACCATACTGATTTCCAAAGTAGCTGTACAAGTTTGCACTCCCACCAGCACTGAAGGAGTATTCCCCTTACTCCACATCCTCTCAAGCATAGGTTGTCATCAGTGTTTTTGATCTTAGCCATTCTGATAGGTGAAAGATGGTATCTCAGAGTGCTTTTGATTTGCATTTCCCTGATGGCTAAGGATGTTGAGCAATTCTTTAAGTGTCTTTTGGCCGTTTGAGATTCTTCTGTTGAGAATTCTGTTTATATCTGTACTCCATTTTTAATTGGATTATTTGGTGTTTTTATGTCTCCTTTTTTTGAGTTCTTTATGTATTTTGGAGATAAGATGTGGGGTTGGTGAAGATCTTTTCCCATTCTGTAGGCTGCTGTTCTGTCTTATTTACTTATTTATATACTTTGCCTTACAGAAGCTTTTCAGTTTCAGCATATCCTATTTATTAATTGTTGCTTTCAGTGTCTGTGCTATTGGTGTTATATTTAGGAAGTGCTCTCCTGTGCCAATGCATTCAAGGCTACTTCCCACTTTCTCTTCTATCAGGTTCAGTGAAACTGGATTTATGTTGAGGTTTTTGATCCACTTGGATTTGGGTTTTGTGCAGGGTGACAGATATGGACAGTGGCGTTTACTCCTCTTTTCTTCTACCGGTGTGGCATGTGTCTGTGCCTATTCTTCCAGCTGTTGTGTTTTGAACCTGTGTGCATGCAGTCTGCTGTTTTTCCAGCTGGTGTGGTTTACACCTGTTTCTATGTAGTCTACTGTCTTGCATGGGATGGCTGGTCACAGAGAGAGTGTTCAGGTGCTTGGAGTTGGGTGGCAGAGTGGGTCTTGGAAGGTCCGTGTCTAGTGGGTGGTGGGGGTGGGGGACCAGCCTGGAGGTGAAAGACCCCCCGAAGGCAGTCTTCCCTCAGGAGAGACCCTCGCCCAAGGATCACACCGAGACCACGAATCAGATGCAAACAGCAAGAGGCTTTATTCGGGAACACGGGTACCCGGGGCGACACAGTCTCTCAAGAAGCTCAAGGGACTGGCGCGCCCACGGGCTGGAGCAGAGGGTTTTTATAGGGTCGGGCAGCCGAAGCTCGGGTACAGAAGCAAGAAGCCTGGTTACAGGGTTTTGATTGGATGATTCAAATGAGGCCAGGTTCAAACCCAGGTCAGCTCGTGGTTTCTCCCCGAGCTCGCCACGCCTAGCTTTTGTCTAGGGTACAGGGTGTTTTTCTGACCTTTTAGTTCCTCGCTCTGGGGCCAGGTGGCTAACCACAAATGTTCTGTTTATTCCATGTCCGTTAACTGAACTCCTCAGTACCTCTCAGGCTTTATTCAAAAACAGCTGAGCTAAGCTATGTTAGGTGGGGAGGCTGGGGGTCTTTCATTCCCCCATTTTCTTATCTCAGGAATGGAATCCTCCATTCATGGGGAAGATTGGTGACGTGACTCGAGTTCCATCTGGTTGAGCCTTTGGTATTGCTGGGTTAATACCAAAGTCTGAACAATAGAGACGCGTTCCCTGATAAATTGGACAAGTCTACTTAGGATACAGGGCCCAAACGTCAGGAGGAGTAATAGAATCAGAAGGGGTCCCAGAAGGGTGGAAATGAGGGTGGTGAGCCAGGGGGACCTTCTGAACCATCCTTCAAACCATCCCTGTTGCTCTTCAAAGAATTTTTGTCTCTGTTCTAATCGTTTTCTCAACTTAGCCATGCTATCTCTTACCACCCCAGTATGATCCGCATAGAAGCAACATTCCTCTTTAAGGGCGGCACACAACCCTCCCTCCTGTAAGAATAGAATGTCGAGTCCCCTTCTGTTCTGGAGCACTACTTCAGAGAGGGAGGTCAGGGATTTTTCTAAGGCGCTTACTGATTCCTCTAGGTCCCAAATGTCCTGATTCATGGCCGCTTGGAGCTGTCTGAATTGTTGGGTTTCCATTAGGGCGGTGGTGCCTGTCCCTACCCCGGCTGCTATTCCTCCCATAGTCAGCCCCCCCAATAATAGGGCCAGAGTGAGAGACGCCGGCTCTCTCTTATACCGATAGGGTCTCATCTCAAAGTGTGGGTAAATCTCCTCTGGTGTATGGTAAACAATCTTTGGATACAACTCGATGAGCACACAAAAATCAGAGGTAGCATTGAGGGCTGAGGCTGAAACGCAGGGGGTGAGCCCAGTATTACATGCCCAATAGGTACCATTAGGGCCGGTGACATAACCAGAGACAGCGCTTATGGATAGGGTGCGGTTACACAGGTGTTGGTGGGTGCGGGGGACGCTCCCTAGACATAGTCCTTGTCCTGACACCTCTGAGATTGTGAGCTTATGTTGGGCTGTCCCTAGACATTGGCTCGGAGGGGGACTGTGAGTGTTAGTATAATTACCCTGGGTTGCTATCCCCTCGTAGTAGGGAGGTTGGGAAACCAGACATAGCCAACATTCTTGCATTCTATTTGGGTAGGTTACATTTAAGGCCTGGTAAGCCCCTGCTAGCAGACCCAAGAGCCGGTCTCCAGTTCCTGGCCGGGGCGGTTTGGTAGTGGCCGGAGTTATACCTGGGCTGGTAATCGAACTGGGTCGAGGGGTAATCTTCGGGGGTGCTGGAACAGGTAAGGAGGGGCGCTTCTGGTCAGAGAGAACCTGATTGGGGCCTATAGGGGCGGAGGCCTCCTCAATCTTAAGTTTGATAGTGAATCTTACGCCCCGATCATATCCGGTTTCATATAACCTGAGCCCCCAAGTGCGCCCCCGTTGCCAGTTTCTATCAGCCTTCCCCGGGCCAGTGAAAGTTATATTTAGGGGGAGTGAGAGCCCGGGCTCGAATCGGCTGACCTCGGTGGACCCAGCTGAGCAAGACCCCCCGCCTGTAGCCTTCCTGAAACCTCTATTGGTCTGGATCAGGTCCCAGCTGGAGCTAGGACTCCAATATGCTGCGCCAGTGGTCTCGCAGCCCCATTGGGCGCAGAAGAAATCTCCTTCCCCCCCGCATTTCTTGGAGAGGGCCCAGCCCCTCCCATCCCCCGGACAGACATAAAAGTCCGACTGGGCGAATCTACATCTTGCTTGAGGGTAACGGCATCCCGGATCCGGCCAATGCACCCCCCCGGGTGGGTGGAGGAGTTTAAGGCATCAAGCTTAATGCCCTCAACCCCTCAGAGTCCTGAATTCAATGCCAACTGACAGAAGTCAGGGGTTAGGGGGGGCCACCATGTAAAGGGGGTATGAAGGGCGGTCGTCTGCCAGACCGTTTCCCCAGTTTGTGAGATGACCTGCCAAGTGAGTTTCTTGACTAGGTGCGGGCTCTCTGCCGCCCTAGTCCCCTGGGGGTAGACAGAGAGCAAGAAGAGGGGGAGGAAGAGGAGCCGCGGGCCAACCTTATTTTTAGGGGGTTCTGTGTGCGGTACACTGTCCATGTTGATTCTTTGGATCCTGCTGGGTCGGTCTCCCCGGCAGCCTTCACATGAGAGGCGTGGATCCATGCAGCAATCCCGTTGACCTTGAGTGCAGTGGGGGTGGTCAGCAAGACAGTGTAGGGCCCCTTCCACCGTGACTCTAGATTCTTAGTCTGGTGGCGCCGGACCCAAACGGAGTCCCCAATCTGGAAAGGGTGGGGGACCACCGGCTTGTCCAGCTGCTCTCGGTAGGCTTTAGCCAAGGGTTTCCAGATCTCCTTCTGCACCAGCTGGAGGGCCTGTAGATGTGCCTCTAAAGTGGGGCTGGTGGCAAAAGATGAGATATCAGGATGGAGAAATTTCACGACTGGAGGTGGGGCCCCATATAGAACTTCAAAAGGGGTTAGGCCGTGCGGCCCAGGAGTATTCTGGGCTCGGTAAAGAGCCAAGGGAAGTAGGAGCACCCAATCTCTAGTGCCAGTTGCAAGCATTAATTTGGTTAAAGTCTCCTTAATTGTCCTATTAGCTTGCTCTACCTGTCCTGAACTCTGGGGGCGGTATGCGCAATGGAGTTTCCAATTAACCCCCAATAATTTGGCCACTTTCTGACTTACCAGAGAGACGAAGGCAGGCCCGTTGTCCGACCCCAATATATGAGGCATCCCATACCTGGGGAAGATCTCTTCCAACAGTTTCTTTGTTACCACGTTAGCCGTTTCATTCTTGGTTGGAAATGCCTCAATCCATCCTGAAAAGGTGTCCACAAAGACCAGGAGGTACCTGTACCCATAGAGTCCGGGTTTAATTTCTGTGAAGTCTATTTCCCAATGTACACCTGGGCGATGCCCTCGTTGACGAGCCCCTTTGTTTAGATGAATCTTTCCTGCATTGACCTGAGCACAGGCTGGGCAGGTGGAAGATACCTGCTGAAGCACCCGGTCCTGGTTTAATAGCACAGTCCCAGTATTTTCATTGTCCAGTAGGGTCTTCATTTTATTCTTGCTCAAATGGGTCAGCTCATGAAGGAACCTCAGCATATATCGGGTATGGGAGGTTGGCATGACCATCCGGTTCCCTAGCATATAGGCTTGCCTCTGAGAGTCCCAATCCGCCCCCATTTTCTTTGCCTGCTCATGATCCTCGGGGCTGTATGGCATGGGCTCTCTCTTGGATTGAGGAGGCTCCAGGGTTTCCTGTATAGCCATCAACTGGCTATCTCCTGCCGGCTGGGAGGCCGCTGTCCGGGCGGTCAAATCCGCCAGGCGATTCCCTCTAGCTACCTGAGAGTCCCCCTTCTGGTGTCCTGGACAATGGACAATACTGAGCTGAAGCGGAAGGAATAGGGCCTTTAGGAGGTCCAGGATTTCCTTTTTGTTTTTGATCTCCTTACCCACCGATGTCAGCAGTCCTCTTTGTCTGTAGATTTCACCATGGACATGTGCAGTGGCGAAGGCGTATCTGCTGTCTGTATACACAGTAAGCTTCTTACCTTCTGCCATCCGGAGAGCTTGGGTGAGAGCAATCAATTCCGCTCGCTGGGCTGAGGTCCCAGGCGGGAGTGCCGAGGCCCATATTACTTCGGACTCGGTGGTGACGGCTGCTCCGGCCTTGCGCTCTCCTCCTTCCAGGAAACTGCTCCCATCTGTATACCAGACGACGTCTGGATTCTTGAGCGGCTGATCCGTCAGGTCAGGGCGGGTGCCATGTGCCTCAGCTAGAATCTGGAGGCAGTCATGTTCTACAGAGGGACTAGGTAGTGGCAGCAAGGTGGCGGGGTTAAGGGAGACTACTGGTCCGAAGGTGACTCGATCCGAGTCCAAGAGTAAGGCCTGGTAATAAGTCATTCTGGCGTTGGAAAGCCATCTGTCCGGTGGTTGTCGGACCAAGGCCTCCACAGCATGAGAGGCCAGCACGGTCAGGGGCTGGCCCAGGGTCAATTTCCCGGCGTCCTTAAGTAGGACTGCGATGGCTGCTACCATGCGGAGGCATGGAGGCCATCCTGTAGCCACCGAGTCCAACTTCTTGGACAAGTACGCCACAGGTCTCCTCCAAGGTCCCAGTCTTTGCACCAGCACCCCTTTAGCAAAGCCCGAGTTCTCATCTATAAACAGTTCAAAGGGTTTGGTAAGATCTGGCAGACCCAGAGCCGGGGCCTCAAGTAAGGCCTTCTTGATCTGTTGGAATGCTTTCTGATGCTCCTCTTCCCATTGGAACATGGCCCCTGGTTTAGTGAGGGGGTATAATGGGGCTGCCAGTTCGGCAAAGCCAGGAATCCAGAGGCGGCAGTACCCAGCCGTACCCAGGAACTCTCGAACTTGGCGGGGGTTCTGAGGAGGGGGAATGGAGATTATCGTCTCCTTCCTTGCTTCTGTTAGCCACCTTTGCCCCCCGCTCAGGGTGTAGCCCAGGTAGGTAACCTTATCTCGGCATATTTGAGCTTTCTTGGCCGAGGCTCTATAACCCTTCTGTCCAAGTCTGGCCAGTAAGGCCCGAGTGCCCTCCAGGCACTCGGTCCGACTTCTGGCTGCCAGAAGTAGGTCATCCACGTACTGGAGCAGAGTCAGGGTCGGGTGCTCGACCCGGAACCCGGCCAAATCTGCATGCAGGGCCTCATCAAAGAGGGTTGGGCTGTTCTTGAAGCCCTGAGGGAGCCGAGTCCAGGTGAGTTGTCCCGAGAGCCCTTGTTCAGGGTCCCTCCATTCGAAAGCAAACAGTAATTGACTCTGAGGGTGTAGCCTTAAACAGAAAAAAGCATCCTTCAGGTCTAGTACAGTGTACCAGACGTGAGTCGGCGGAAGGGTGCTCAGAAGGTTATAGGGGTTAGGCACCGTGGGGTGTATGTCCTCCACCCGCTTATTGACCTCTCTCAAATCCTGGACTGGCCTGTAGTCCCCTGTCCCCAGTTTCCTAACAGGCAAGAGAGGGGTGTTCCATGGGGACTGACAGGGCTTCAGCACCCCTTGGTCCAGGAGCCTCCGGATATGGGGTTTGATTCCCTCATGAGCTTCCCGTGACATTGGGTATTGTCTGATTGAAACGGGAGTCGCGGAGGCCTTTAATGAGATCATCAGCGGTGGCTGATCGCGTGCCAACCCCAGGCCCCCAGTCTCTGCCCAGGCGCGAGGAAACTCTCTCATCCAGTTCTGTAGCTCCTCAGGTGATTTCTCCGGGGGTTCTGACTCAAACAAATGGTATTCTTCCTCTAAATTGAGGACAAGGATTTGTAGAGGGTCTCCTTTAGGACCCGTGACCCTCGGTCCCTTCTCATCAAAATAGATTTGCGCTTTTAATTTGGTTAGTAGGTCCCGTCCTAACAGCGGATGGGGGCATTCAGGTATGTGCAGAAATGAGTGAGTTACTTGCCCTGAAGCCAGTTGGACTTTTCTCTCAATAGTCCAATAATATCTCTTGTTTCCAGTTGCCCCCTGCACCAGTGCAGAATGCCGGCTAAGAGGCACTCCGGCATGAGTTAGGACTGAATGTTCGGCACCAGTATCAACCAGGAAGGTCACGGGCTGCCCCCCGATCTTGAGGGTTATCCTAGGCTCAGGGGGGGGCTCCTGGCCTCGACCCCCCTAGTCCTCCAGACTAAGGAGGTCCACGGTCTTGGGCTTGGGCCGGCGGGGTCCTTGTGGCTTCTTGGGGCATTCTCGAGCCCAGTGTCCCTTCTCCTTGCAGTAAGCACATTGATCTTTATCTAGGGGTGGCCTCCTTCGTTCTCCCGACCTGTCTCCCTCTCTCCGCTGTCCCTGAGATACAACGGCGGCCAGAACTTTCTTTATCTCCCTATGCTGTTTCCTATCCCTTTCCTCTTGTTTCTGCCATCTCTTTTCCTCACGCTCTTCAGGAGTTTCTCTCTTATTGAATACTTTCTCTGCTTCCTTCACTAGGTCTGGCAACCCTAACGCCTGTAAACCATCCAACCGCTGCAATTTGGCTCTGATGTCTGAACTAGACTGATAGATAAATGATAGGATAATACCTGGAGCCTGACCTGGATCTTCCGGATCATACGGAGTATACATCCTATAAGCTTCCTTCAATCTTTCTAGAAATGCAGCGGGTGTCTCTTCCTTTCCCTGTATCACATTCCTTACCTGAGCCAAATTGGTAGGCCTTCTAGCGGCCGCTCGGAGACCCGCTAAGAGCAACTGGCGATAGAGACGTAGATGCTCCCTACCTTCAGGCGTATTGAAATCCCAGTTAGGGCGAGTCAAGGGAAAAGCCGCATCGATGACATTCGGGAGTTGGGATGGCCTCCCGTCATCGCCCGGAACCTGCTTCCGGGCCTCCAGGAAAACTCTCTGCTTTTCCTCTACTGTTAAGAGGGTCTGCAGGAGCTGCTGACAATCGTCCCAAGTCGGCCTGTGAGTCACCAGGATGGATTCAATCAGGTTAGTCAATGCCACAGGATCCCTGGAAAAAGGGGGGTTATGTTGTTTCCAGTTGTAAAGGTCTGAAGCAGAGAAAGGCCAATATTGGAGTTGTTGGTTCGGCCCTTCTCTGAGTGGGAAAGCTTGGGACTCAGTAGGGGGTCCCTCCCGGCGGCCGCGGAGGCGGCCGGCAATGGGGGACAACATCTCATCTTCCTTGTCTTCATCTGAGGTCCTGCTGGTTGAGGAAACCTTAGCATCTGCCAACGGCCGGATCGCGGCTGCTAATGCGGCCGCCGCCGCCGCCTCCTCTGCGGCGGCAGGAGCCGCCGCCGCTCCGCCGGGTCGCCGAGCGGGTCCAGCCTGATAGGGAGGGGGCTCCTCTGCCAGGAGATCTATGAGAGGGGAGTTAGGGTCCGGGGGGAGGACAGGGGGCTTGGGAGTCTCCTTGTGAGGGAGCACAGGGTAAAGGGAAGAGTCCGGGTTGAGGGGTGCAGAGGGCCCAGAGACTGGAGGGGGCTGTGGAAGGAAAGGCTTGACCCATGGAAATGGATTTTCGACCAGAGATCTCCAGATGGCGATGTATGGGACCTGGTCGGGGTGTCCATAAGGATTAGGGGCAAAAACCTTGCCCTCCACCTGTGAAATAAGAGAGAGGTTAAAGGATCCTTCTCGCGGCCAGCCAACATTCATCATGACCCATTCGGCCTCGCAGAGGGTGATCCATTTTTTCTTTTTGACAATGATACCTTCATTGTTCCCTCGGGCCTTAACATCGGACCAGTGGTCCGTGGTTAGGCTCAGTGGGGTGGTGACGGTCTGTCCCATGGTGGTCTCTAGATAAAGAAGTGTTAGACAAGTAACGATAAACAAAAAGACAAGACAGACGACAGAAATTCGCGCTGCGCGGCTTCGGCGTAAAACCAAAAGCAGAAACTCAGACGGGGATGTGGAGGAACCTCGATCTCCGTCCCCTGCCAATACCACGTATCCTTCTGACACGGGAGAGGCCCCGAAAAACCGTGCCCCAGAGGGGACTTCAGTGACCCGTGGAACGTCTTCCAGGGTTTCGGTGGGCGAAGTCCGAGCTCGTCAGCTCCTTCAGCCCCCACCGACTCAGACCTGAATTAGGGCGCCCGACGAAAACAGAAGACAAGTAGACAGACTGGGACAAGACAGATAGTGGCCGGCCAACTTACCTCCTGACAGTGGGTCGGTGGTCCCGAGGCAGGGGGTCTCTAATCCCGGACGAGCCCCCAAATGAAAGACTCCCCGAAGGCAGTCTTCCCTCAGGAGAGACCCTCGCCCAAGGATCACACCGAGACCACGAATCAGATGCAAACAGCAAGAGGCTTTATTCGGGAACACGGGTACCCGGGGCGACACAGTCTCTCAAGAAGCTCAAGGGACTGGCGCGCCCACGGGCTGGAGCAGAGGGTTTTTATAGGGTCAGGCAGCCGAAGCTCGGGTACAGAAGCAAGAAGCCTGGTTACAGGGTTTTGATTGGATGATTCAAATGAGGCCAGGTTCAAACCCAGGTCAGCTCGTGGTTTCTCCCCGAGCTCGCCACGCCTAGCTTTTGTCTAGGGTACAGGGTGTTTTTCTGACCTTTTAGTTCCTCGCTCTGGGGCCAGGTGGCTAACCACAAATGTTCTGTTTATTCCATGTCCGTTAACTGAACTCCTCAGTACCTCTCAGGCTTTATTCAAAAACAGCTGAGCTAAGCTATGTTAGGTGGGGAGGCTGGGGGTCTTTCAGAGGCAGGTATCTTAGTTGTCTGCAGGCTGGTGGTGACTGCACCAGAGCAGTGAAATTCCACCAGAGGTCAAAATAGACATTTTAAGACATACATTAAGCATGTGATGCCTTGTCAACTACACAGAGACTAAGCCCCTAAACATTGAGCCATACTTGAAGGAGTGGGTCATAGCATCCTGCTCCTTCCAGGAGATCTAATGGAATGTGAGAGTTTCTGGAGGAGTTAGGAAGTCTTTGTCTTCAGGGATACAGCCTTGAATGAATTTTGCATCTTCCAATGGACAGTTCCACATTCGTGGCCAAATGAATGGCCCTGGTTAAACCTAGTATGTCGCAAAACAACAGCAAAATAAGAAAAAATAGAAAAGGAAAGAAAAAGATACTTGAAAGTGGTATGGGGTCTTCGCAGAGGAAGGGGAAGCGGTTGGGTATATATGAGAGGAAGATGAGAAGGGGTTGAGGATAGGTGTGATCAGAATATTTTATATACATGTATGAAATTATAAAGGAAATAATTTAATTTTAAAATTTAAGTATTATCACCATACTTAGCCCTCAGGAAAATGTAAATAAAGACTACTGTTGTAGTATATATTATTTTAACTAGGCAAAGATGTGTTACATTTGTTTGTGCTGCAGAATATTACTTTAACTGTGTAAAGCTGTGTTACTTTTGTTTATGCTGTATTGCATTTGTTTCTACTTGCTTGTCTAAGGCACCTGATTGATTTTTAAAAAAATATGAACAGCCAATAACTAGGCAGAAAAAAGGATAGGCAGGCCTAGAAGGCAAGAGAATAAAGAAAAAAGGGGAGAAAAAAACTAGGAGAGAACCAGGGACATGCCTGGGGCAAGAAGCCAGGCAGATGCCAGCCCACCAGGCATAGAGATGCAGTGAAAGTAAGATATACAGACGTAAGAAAGGTAATAAACCCTGAGGCAAGAGGTAGATAAAGATAAACAGGTTAACTTATTTTAAAAGTGTTAGCTAGAAAAGAGCTAAGCTGAGGCTGAGCATTCAAAACTAATAAGTCTCTTTTATGATTTGGGAGTTGCTTCATGACCCAGAAGAAAAAGCCTGGAACAGACTACATTCTATTCCATTTTATCCACGTCAAAAATGGCTATCAAAAAGAAAATATGTGCTGGTTTAGGATGCAGGGGAAAAAGTCTACATGCTACTGTTTGGAAAGTAAACTAGTTCATCCAATACAGAAATCAGTAAAGAATATATCTCAAGTAATGAAGAATATGAATGCTGTATGATCCATCTTTGCCAGTCCTGGTTATAAATTTGAAAGAATCTAAGTCAGCATACCATGAAATATTTATGTATTCCTGTTCATTCATCTTATTCAAAATAGCCAAGATAGGGATCCTGCCTAGATGCCTATCAGCATGTGAATTGCTAAAAAAAAAAAAATGTGATGTATATACAGACACAATGGAGCTTTATTCAATTATAAAGGAAGTGATTGTGTCACTTGCAAAATGGATAAGTGAATAAACCATTGCATTAAGCAAAATAATCCAGACTGATTAAAACAAAAATCACATTTTCTTTCACATGTAGGATGTGATGTCAAAGGTGTCTACTGTGGGAGTATGTAGGTGTCTAAAGTAAGGATGGAGATGGAATGCATAATAGATGGAAGAAAGACACAGATTCAATATACTCTCTAATGTACTGTCAAGATTGCATAATATATATATATATATATATATATATATATATATATATACCTGCATTTATAGTTATTTGATGTTACTTAAATTTCAAACTGCTGAAATTCACTTTTATTAATTGTTACAGATCCTAATTTTCATCTCCAGTCATGTCCATTCTGTTATCCATATTGTATTGTTTTGGTGATAATATTGATATAATTTTTAAAAATTTGTGCATTGTTGTTAGAACAATTTAAAGATTAGAATTACTGCTTTGGTTTATAAATTCTGACTGTGTCTATGGTAACAAATGGTCCAATCTCCCAAGAAATTTTTGGTTTATACCTGTTATTTTATATAGCTGACAATACACATCTATTTGTTTCCAAAACTATCATTTGTATAAAGATCACATGAAGTATTGCTTGCCTGTGTTCATTTACTTTTCTTATTCATGATGATATTAATAACAATTCATCACTTTCTCTGGTACCAGAAACATTCTCAAAATTTTGTAAATGACATTAAAGGTACTACCAACTCGTGAGCAGAATATCTTGGCTTCAAAAGGACACCTGTTTTCCATTCAGCTATTAGGTTATTCTACTTCCTACTCTTTTTTTAATGCCATCACTTATAAAAAGTGAAGAGAGGAGATGTGCATATTTCAATTCACAGTTAGGTCTTCATTACAAATGTATTAAATTTAGCATCAGTTAATTTACACTTCAAAATACTCATATTGACTGCCTTTCTGGTTAAGAGGGGTTGAAAGTTGACTTCCAGTGAGACACATGCTGAGAGGAATTTTAAATCTTCTATGAAATTAAAAGAGTGTCCACTGATACCAATTACTTAAAAATATTTCAAGGGCCCTTAAATGTTCTGACTTCTTTAACACTTGACTCTGTGTCACTATAGCATCCACTTTCTCCAAAACTACAAGGAAAATATCACAAATCACTTAGGGCATTAATTTCCAGATATTTCCTTCTTGATCTCTGAATCCTGTTTTAGTAATAATGTAGATTTTTTTTTTTCAGAAAACAGATGTCCAAATGCTCTGATTATTCTCTATAAGAAAACTGAAAGCATGGAGCAAACAGAATTGCAGGGGCTGGAGAGACGGTTAGAGGCACTGCCTGCTCTTGCAGAAGACCCAAACTCAGTTCTCAACACCTATATGGCAGTTCCCAACTGTCTGCAACTACATATCCAGGGGATCTGATGCCACTTTCTGGTCTCTGCAAGTACCAGACATGCAGATGATGCACATACATAATGCACTGGCAAACACTCACACACATCAAATAAAAATAAATAAACTAAAAATGTTATTGTTCCCAAATATAAGACAAAGCCTAGGCATAGACATTCTGCATTTTCTTGTTATTAGTTACATGGATTGCCTATAAGTAGTAAAGACATTTATCATTTTTAGGTATATATATATATATATATATATATATATATATATATATATACTTTCACTTCACAAAGTAACTCTTATTTTACATTCATATATGCTCTACACCACATAACCCACACCATGTTTTGAAGTAGGAAATGGTGTTGTATGCCAAATAAGTGATGAGATACATTACTCTGGAACTGATAATATTTTATAATCTATATAACTGTTATTCAGGTTCAGACAAAGTAAAACAAAAAGGTAACTGCCTAAATTTCTTCCTTCCTTCATTTCTTCTTTTCTTTCTTTATTATTTATTTATTTTGGTTTTTTGAGACAGGGTTTCTTTGTGTAATAGCTCTGGCTATCCTGGAACTCACTCTGTAGACCAGGCTGGCCTCAGCTTCACAGCGATCCATATGCCTCTGCCTCCTGACTGCTAAAATTTTTATAAAAGAACTATGATTTCTTAGGAGAGAAAGGGATGTACTTCCATTCCCACATGCATGTTCTCCTATGAAGTAGCTGTAGATAAACACCAGACTGCTTCTCATTGTTTTAATTGCATCTCTCTTGTTCAAAATTAAGATCATTCTCTACATGCACTCTACTTCAACGACCATAATGAAAGATTTAATCATTATAATATTCTGTCTAACAAAATGCTTAATAGCCTCACATTTTTCACAGTGTAAATTTGAAGGGAATGCTCATCCATACTCTCTGAGACATCACAATCTCAAATGTTTTTTGATTCAGGGATATTTAAGAGATGCACAGGAGAGCAGGTTGACCAAAAACTGGGGCCAGCACTGGAGCATGTCTGAAAGAGAATGGGTACAAGAAATCAGAAGGTCTCTGCTACACTTGGGCAGTTTTCTTCATGTATTGGTGAGGTACAGCAGCAGCTAAAATAATTTGCTGTTTGCCTTCACTGCAAATGCTTTGCAGCAAATGGAAACAGGGTAAATGATATTTAGAGCATTGATATTTAGTATTAGATATGTTTTGCAGATAGAGAACATTTGTCTTTGAAACTGAACTTTGAGACATGAATAGGGCAGGGTAACTGCTGTAAATTTCTAGTCCCAATGGTCTAACACAATCAAGTTATGCATTTCACTTAAGTACAGCAATGTAAATGTAATATATTTTGTGAACATGAAACACTACACATACACCAGAGAGAGAAGAGAGAGAGAGAGAGAGAGAGAGAGAGAGAGAGAGAGAGAGAGAGAGAGAGAGAGAGAAAGGGGGTGATTTGAAAACTTGGTTGCTTAGGCATAAAAGAAATCTGAACTCTGTGTAGTCAGATACTTCGAAGGAAGCACAGGGAAAGAGGGCTTGGGGCGTAGACAGAGGAGTGAGAACGAGGCTCTGAAGGATGTGGGTAAGAAGTCTGGTCGTGATGACAGGGAAAGAGAAGAACCAAAAGAGAGCACACATACAGGGACAGCAATGTATTTGTGAGAAAAAAGAGACTTCATTTTTTAAAATTACTAATAGGTGTAGATAAGGAAAGGTTTCAGTGTTGAGATTTAAGGATTTATTCTGATGTTTATAGTCTATTGCTTTATCTCTATAAAATTTAAGACTGCTTCTGGTAAAGAATGCATCAAATCAGCTACAGGTGGTCTTTTACAATATTAGTATTGAACTCTAATCTTAAAATTACTATCTTGAAATTCTGGTAGTATTTTTAAGATTTCATTCTACTTTGAAAATATTACTTTATGATATTTGAACTCTCATGTGCAGTCTCCATAAAATATTGTTGCACAGATCAGTTAGACATGTATAAGAGTGTGGATTTTTCTTTTGCACATCTAAGCAGGGAGAGAGGTACTACTTTGCATAACTACATAAAATTTTATCACTCTATTATTTTTATAGACATTTTGGGTTTAATCCTTTTTGGAAATTATCTTCTTTTAGGCTTCTTTTTAATGAGGTTTGCATTATGAATGTTCTTTATATGAGGATTATTTTTAAATTGACCTATGAAGAGAGTAACCCAGGGGTTGAACACCAGTTTTTATGTCATCATTTTATGTTATGATTCAAGCTATTGATCTATGCAATGTGTCTTGCTGGTTTTCATTATATTGATATTTCAGTTATGGTCTTTAAAATGTGTAATTTTTTTTACAATGCCCAGTGAAGGGTAGATTTCTTAAGACTTAGAAGTTAAATAAAAGGTGATAAATTTTACAGAAGAAAGCCATAGTAAAATTCATAGTTGTTTAGAAAAAATGAAATAATTGATTCTTTATATTTTACTTCTTATCATCGAACAGCTTAAATGTAGTAGTTATATTTTCAGTAAACAAAATAAAAATATTTCCAAAAATAAAATGTGCTTTAGGTATAAGAATTTATTAGTTTTTCCAAGACGGTTTCTCTGTGTTGTTTTGGTGCCTTGTAGGGCCCTGGCCCCCCATTTTGGATAGCTATTGCCTTGCTTGCTGACCTTGACCTTGATGTCCTCCCTATGCTGATTCCTTGCCGGTTTCCTTCCTCCTGAACACTCATTGGAAGTTTCTTGTTTGTGTATTCTGCATATTGCGCATTAGCTTAGATGCAAAAAAGTAGAACATCAGTAGTGGACTTCTGCCCTCTGGGGTTCTCCCACTGTGCTGTAAGCCTGTATTTAAGGCCTCCTCTCTCCTTCAATAAAGGACATTTGGCGTTCTGCTGGGGTGAATGACCCACTGTCTCTTGTCTCTTGTTTTTTGATCCACAGCTCCATGCTCGGACAAGTTGAACAGGTGGTAGTAGTGCGGGCACTACCACTACAGTGCCTGTCCTGGATCTCACTCTATAGACCAGGCTGGCCTCGAACTCACAGAGATCTGGCTGGCTCTGCCTCCTGAGTGCTGGGATTATAGACCCGTGCCACCACCGCCTGACCTCAAGTCACTGATTTATCAATTGCTTTCACTTATACAAAATTTTCATGTTGATTTTTCTTTCTCCTATTAGTATTATGCAAAACTCTAAAGACTGTCAATATATGTATAAGTAAAAATAGCATATTTAACATATAAATGCATATATATATATATATATATATCCACACATGTGGAGAGAAGAGAGGAGAGAGAGAGAGAGAGAGAGAGAGAGAGAGAGAGAGAGAGAGAGAGAGAGAGGCTGATAGAAAACACTCAGTTTCCATCTGACCAAACAATAGTAGGGAGCTATGTATCCCAGCCAAGACTACAATTAGAAATGAGTTTCTTCTAGTGTAACCAGGCATAAATTGTAAATTATGAAGAACTCATAGAAATTGGTTACCATCATTTTAATAAATGTAGTCAGATTTTTCTGTGGGCTACCAGTTCACAAATAATGATACAGAAACTTATTAGTTATGAAAGCTCAGCCTTAGCTTAGGTTTGTCCCACTAGTTCTCATAACTTAAGTTAACCCATTTCTATTAATCTATGTTCTGTCACATATTGTCCATCCTGTTTCTTCCATGTCTTCTCTCCCTGTCTTCCTGGTAACTCTGCCTTCTTCTTTCCCAAGTCCTCTCTGTTCCCAGAAGTCCCACCTAACCTCTTCCTGGCTAGCTATTGGACACTCAACTCTTTATTAAACCAGTCACAAGAAGCCTTGACAAAGATACATTTTCACAATGTAAATAAATAATTCTGCAACAAATAAAATAAATATTTCAGATTTATTTAGGTATTTTCTGTGTTTTTTCTAAAATATATTTCAATATTTAAGATAATAAAAATATCACTCCCCAAACTATTTCTATAAAATATATGAAATCCTTGAAAATAAGGAAGCTTACTTCATTTTATTATTTTGAAGTTTTATTCTTCTCAGAAATCCTCCTGCCTAGAACACAAAAGTCTCATTACTTGTAGATAATGAATTTACATTAGTATGTGTAATTTTTGACATCTCAAGATCCATTTGATTCAAAAGATTGAACATAACCCTTTGCCTTTAAATGAGTACTTTCCTGGTACATTTCACATTCTGAGCTTGTCAGAGCTTACTACTCAGCAGAGTCTCTGCCAAGCATTAGCATCCTGTGATCATTTTTGTCTCTGTGTAATTCTTGGTGCTCTAACCAGTTTATTGCTTAGATACTTCATGTGTCTACCCAAATTAATACCAGTTCAAGCTACTCTTAGGCATCCATCATAGCCGGCCCAAAGCAGCAGACATAGACACTATTTTCTTCTTCTTAAGCGATTAGATATTTTCTGTGATTCAATTGCTAACTGTTGGGGGAGGTTGTCTCTATGAATGATTTCATAATTTTAAAAAGAATTAGCAATTATCCACACTCCTATATTGATTTCCACTCAATTATATCTTGAAATGAAAAATACTGATAATAAAACTTTTCATTAGAACTCTACTACAATAGATTTAATGATTTAATTTAATTTAATTTAATAATGAATAAATTGGTTGCATGCATGTTCCTTTAACTAGCTTCATTTAGCATCAACTTGGAAAATATAACAGAAAATGTTGTAACTGAAGTAAGCATGAAGGAATAGATGTAATAGAACTCTAAAATATGTTAATTAAATAAGGGGAGGAAGACTGTTAAATCACAATTTATTTTTGTCATTCAGCCTTATCAGTATTCCTTTTTAAAATTTATTTTCTTGTTTTATGCAGTTGATCTGCCACGTATGACTGTGCCCTTAAGAAAAATGTCATAATAAAATAAGACAAATATGTGAAAATTAGTATTTTAATACACAGGCACAACACATTAGATGAAGAATTGCCACTTTTTGCTACTGATGAAATATCAACATGGTAGTATTTTCTATGACAAGGTGAAAACTGAAAAATTATTGAACTGACTTGTTTCCATCCTCTAAAATCTAAGTGTGATTCAAATTCTTGCCAAAAATGCAAGTCTATGCTTGTTCTCTTTCATTAGTATTTCCATTGATTTGAAGGACTTTGTCCTAGCCAGCATTCTCTATTTGGAAAACTTCTATAATCATTGAAATTAGGTAGATTTGGTAGTCTGTATAATTTCCATGTTGCTGTAACATGTATCCTGAAATTTTAATCCACACTTATGGAATTCATAAGTGAGTAGATACATGAATGAAGCACCTCCTACTCTGAAATGATAAAGCTTTGTATTTCTTATGGTACATGAGACAAAGAACAAAAACTATAATAAAGGTAAAACTTTGTGGTTCTCAACCTTCCTAATGCTGCAACCCTTTAACATAGTTCATTGTGGTCATCCACAATCTATAAAATTATTTAATTGCTGCTTCATAATTGTAATGTTGCTACTTTTTTAAATCGTAATGCAAATATCTGATATGCAGGATGTCTGATATGTGCCCCCCCCAAAAAAAAGGTCATGAGCCACATGTTGAGAACTACTGGTTAAAAGCAAGACCCAAATTAGGAGATATTCAAACAAAATTCCAGAGAGAGGAAGTGAAAAGAGATATTGAACATAGCATCCATCTAAAAACTTTTAAGTTGAGGATCTTATTATTTCCATCATTTTCCATACATATTGAAACATTTTCATGTAGTCTAATAATATTCAGAATATGTATTTGACCCCAAGGTTAAATGATGTAGAAATTCATAAAATGATGGAATTCTTTTTACCCCAATGCAAGCACAATTTATAAAATACTATAACTTTAGTGGGGAAATTCTAGCCTTCCTTCAAAAGTAACAGTCCTGCCAACTGTGTTGCTTCTTTCTGTGGTTTAGTGTGTTTCCTATAGGAATAGAGTTGAGCAAGGCCTATCACGCTTATTCCAGGTTCTTTACTGACTTCTTCTCCCAACAGAGGACACAGTGCGCAGGGCCTGAAGAATTAGTCATCCCTTAGGCTGGTACAATTTCTATCAGTGAATATATTTTACATGTATTCCAAATCTTGTTCTTCATATCATGTTCTCTGATTGGTGAGAATCTTTTATTCTTTCTACTCTGTGATGAAGTCAATAGAAAAACTCAGTAAGGTTAAAAGAGTACTTTTGTGACTCATTTAACCAAATGATAATGTGGGGTCAATTTGATGTGCTTTATATTTAACATACATAAATACTTCACTAGTATTTGCATATTTTCTATAGTCCCAGTGTTTGTAAACTCTCAGAATTCATATACTGCAATCTACCATCAATACAATGCTATGGGCTGGGTGCTGTTGGGAAATAGTTGAGTCAGGAAGGTAGATTCCTCAAGAACTGAGCAGCTTTCCTTGTAAAAGAGAACCAAGAGGACTGTCTGCCTTTTGCGTCTTTCTAGTAAGTACACCGGGAGAAGTGACATTCAGTGCAGTGGTGGCTGAAGAAGCTTTGTAAAGGCAACAACAAACTTGACAATGAGGAACTTATTGGCCAGTCATTGGAAGTTTACAGTGACTGAGAGCAATCACTAAAGCTGATCCTCATACAGATACATAAGATGCCAAATTGCTCAATGTGGACCCTTCAAGGTTGTTCCACATCTGAATCAAATTGCAAAGGGAAAATTCTCAGTAAGTAGCTATCTCATGAACTAAGAAATGCACCCTCAATGAATTAAAAATACCATCCTTGCTTATTTTCCTTTCCATTCTTTTTTCTTTTCCTTTCTTTTCTGTTTCTTTCTGTCTCTCTCTCTCTCTGTATCTCTCACTGTCTCTTTCTGTGTCTCTTTCCTTCTTTCTTCTCCCTCCCTGCCTCTCTCCCTGCATCCCTCTCTCCCTTCCTTTATTTCTTTATTTTTTCTTCTTTTTTACAAACATGAAGTTAACTTAATGTTTTTTTAAAGATTTATATTTTTATTTAATAAGTTGTGTAACTGCATGAAAATATGAGTCTTGCTCCCATGCCTGTGACACATACGGTCAGATAAGGGTGTAGGATCCTTTGGAAATGAGGTCATAAAGGTTGTGAGCTGTCATATGGGTGCCAGAAATCAAGCCTTGTGTTCCACAAGAGCTCCAAATTCTGTTTACTTCTGAGTCTGTAGTTTTTGCCACATTGCAACCAGGAACAATCCCTTGATTAGATTTTTGATGTACAACTGAAAGTGGATTGCATAGACAACCTTTGAAAAGCTGCTCATGCTGGACTTATAAGAGGCTTTCTACAAAAGGAAAAGATTCAATCAAATAAGCAAACAAAACAATAAACATCGTGGTTATTGTTTGGTGGTCTGGTGCTCACTGGATCTACTACAAGTGTCTGCATACACATGCAACTACTGCATCTGAGAAACATGCTGATCAGTCAATGAGATTAATACTGACTCTTATGCTAGAGTAATAAGCAAATTTATTTCTCATGATAAAAATTGCTTGATTGTGATGGTTCCTGTTTTGACTAATAAAGATGTGTTTGAAATTAATTATAATGATTTAAAATGCAATCCCTTTTATACCAACTGAATAGCAAAAAATAGCCAGGTGGTACATACCTGTAATCTTAGCACCTGAGAGTGGATGTAGGAGGATCAGGAGCTCGAAATCATTCATGGCTACATAGCAAGTTTGAGGTCAGATTGGGATATATGAAACCCCAGGCCAAAAACAAAACAAAACAACAAACAAGGTTTCTGTACTGGCTAGTTTTTTGCTAAAGACACAAATGAAGCAACCTGGAAAAGGAAGTTCAAATGAGTAATTACGTCTATTAGACTGGCCTGTAGACAAGTCTACTGGTGTATTCTCTACATTAATGACTGATAGGGAGGACTCCGCCCACTGTGAAATCTGCCATGCATGGCAGATGATCCTTGATTTAATGAGAAAGCAAACTTAGAAAGCCACAGGAAACAAAGCAGAACTCAGCACTTAGTCTCTGCTGCAGCTCCTGCCTCCAGGTTCTTCCCTTGAGTTCATGCCCTGACCTCCCCCAAGGACAGACAGTGAAAGGCTTTGTGGGAGCATGAAAGTTACCAGAGTCACATCATATGGTAAGGTATCACTTGAGAGATTTATTAAACTCGTAAGAAATGGCTGCTTCTGAAATGGGAACCAGAGACAGCTGTAAGTAGAGATGGGATAGAGGTTTATATAAGGTAAGCAGGACTATGTGCACATAGGGGTGAAAAATTACAGCAGTTGTGACTGAGTCATTGATGGTGGAGTGGGGGAAGTCCATGAAACCTAGTTCTGGAGTTAAGCAAAGGTCAGGGCCTTAGTAACTTCCATTTGTCAAATAGACAGTGATATGGAAATATAGGCTAAATAAACCTTTTCCTCCTCATGTTGGTTTTGGTCACAGTGTTTACCACATAATAAAATGTAAACTACAATAGTTTCTAAAAATGAAGCAACCTGCCTGTTAATCAGTAGAATAAGTGCCAGACATGTTGGTACATGTCTATTATCTTATCACTTGGGGATTGAGTTAAGAGGATTGTGAATTCTAGGCCTGTCTGTGCTACATATTAATATATTATCTCAAAAAAGAAACAGTGAAAATGAATGAATGAAAAAAATGAAAAGCAGAAAACAACAAAAAATAAATAATGGAAAACACACACACACACACACACACACACACACACACACACACACACCATTTTGAGGTATGTTAGCTTTCCTAATATGAACAAGTTAATAAGACAAATGTTTTAGCTCACAGATTTGGAGGTCTCTATCTGAGGGGCCACATTAGCACCATGGCTAGGCTTTTCCTGGCCCCAACCTCCACTAAGCCTGAGTTTCAGTTTAGTTTCAGTTCTGCACCCTGTTAGGTTTCAGTTTCTGTTTCTGTTTCAGTTTCTATACCCAGTTAAAGTAGGAAGAAGAGCTCCAGCCAATCATGTTCAGGATGACTTTATTTCCTTCTGGATGCCTATAAAAATAGTCTGCCAGCTCCATTTGGGGTCACAACCATTTTGTTGTCTGGCTGGCAGACCCTGCATGCTGGAATAAGCAATACTCTTGTTGATTGCATGTGTGAGTGGTGGTCTTTGTTTTGCGGGTTGTTCTGTGGACCCTAACATATCCACAATCTAAGATCCATTACTCAGGCCTTGGGTAGCAAGACACAACACATTTAGGATTGTGTGGTGAGGTGAAATCACTACTTGATAGCCCAAACACTGATGAATAAAAGGGGCAGAAGCCCATGAGTGACATCTCTCTTGGAAAGCTTGCCACCCATGACATAAAAATCAAATTATGCCCAGTCTCTTAAGGTTCTGTCAGCTCTAAACAAGCTTGGGGGACATTTAAGATCCAGTCTGAGAAATCCAGTTTTGAAATATGGCTACTGAGATTTTGAATTATCTTCTTTTTTCTTTCTTGTTTATTGATGTAAATCTCTAATGCAATGAATTTTCTTCTGATGTTTGCTTTTACTTCATCTAACTGATTTAGTTAGGTAGCTGTTGTGTGATCACTTCAGTCTTTGCTCAAGAATTATTGAAAGGGCACTTAAAAATATTTATCTTCCTTTCCTAGATATAAGGGCCTCTGGAACTTCTGTTCCCTGATCTGTCATCAAATTCTCAATTTATGTTATTTAAGAATGTTTAAAAAATTAATTATCATTATTCATTATTAATACAATTGTACATTTTAAAATGTATTAACTTGTTTTTGAGGTTGAATTTATTTTCTGTTTTCTCATAGGTCTTACACATAAATTTAAATGAAGAAAATCTATGTATGCCTAACATAATTAATGTTTATCAATTATATTTCTGCATATCCTTGCACAACTTAATGTATATATGTATATAAATATGTACATATATGTATTTCTTATCAAAATGCTTACCTTGTTACTCAGGACTTTCGTGTTTCTTGCTTTATTTTTGGTTACTAGATCCTCATAGACTGAAAAAGCAGATTAAAGTCTATCATATTTAGGGCTTTAACCTCAATTTTTTACAGTTTTAAAATTTTATAGTTTTCTTTTTTATTGGAAATTTTTTCTTTGTGATTCATATTGTAGTTGTGAGCTGCCATGTGAGTGCTTGGAATTGAACCCGAGTCCTCTGGAGGAACAACAATCAGTGCTCTTAACCACTGAGCCATCTCTCTAACCCCATTTCTGATTTTATGTTTTTTTTTTTATTTTTTTATTTTTTTGAGACAGGGTTTCTCTGTGTAGTTTTGCTGCCTGCTCTGGATCTAGTTCTATAGACCAGGCTGGTCTCAAACTCACAGAGATCCACCTGCTTCTGCCTCCTGAGTGCTGGGATTAAAGGCGTGTGCCACCACTACCAGCTTCATAGTTTTTGATAAGACTTAAAAGTATGTTTTGTGTTCATTCTAATTACAATGTTGAAAATACAGTTTTCAAATGAATTCTAACTTTTTAGTTTTTATCATATTAGACTTGGATTTCAACATTATTGTGGTGGTTGTCTATCACACTGTGACACCTGCTCACTTAAATGAGCATGCTTTCATGAATTATTTTGGCTTCTGTAGAAATGGTACCACAATGACAAAGTAAGTCTTAACTGGCTAAGGCAAAAAAAGTAACATAATTGTGGCTCAGGTAAGGCAAGTCTGCATGTAGATCTGTTTATTCATGCTTTGGAGCATAGATCCAGATTCCTCAGCCTGTGTTTCCTATTTTATTTCTTACTTCCTTTGGATCAAGGAAACATTAGTTGTCATTTGGGGACAGTTTGTTCATCCGTCTAGACTTTGCAAGTTATTGCTTCTCTGAATTGTTATCCACCCATAGGGAAAAATCCATAGAATTCATTATTGGTTGGAATACAGGCAACATTAAATTTTGAGATGGAATATTGCCAAAGTATGTCACTGGAGACAATAAGGGAAAAAAGTTACATGCTTTGGTTGAAATTTGGAGTCACTTTTTGAGTTTGTCTTTTCTATTACTGACTAGATTTTCTGCATTGCTTGCAAGCAGATCTTATTTCTATTATCAGTTTCCTCACAAGCTTTCCTTGACCTGTTCAGTCTTAGTGTTTCCATGACAAGTTTTGCCTACATTTATGCTACCATTATTATATATTTTATTTTATATATTTCTGCTTCATGTTTTTATTGTAAGAACACCATAAAGATTATTTCTATTTTTCATTTGTTAAATTAAATTAATTGTTATAATTGTGCTTTGCTCTTGTGTCTTCACAAAGTGTTTTGTTTTGTGCCATCCAGTCTCTTAACCAGGCACATTACATCATCTCTTGCCCTCCATTTATTAACTGTTAATTGGTAAATGTAATTCTTTCACTCTTCTTTTTGACTAGTGTGGTATTTGTGAAGAATATTTTATATTATTAGTAACTACTGTCACTTAAGGGAAATTAAAAAAGTCTTTTGATTACTGAGAAAACTACTTTGTTGTTACCTAGAAATGTTTTTCATTTAATGAAAAATTTTATGGAGATTTTAGGTAAGGTTCTCCCACTATCATTGGAAGCTATACCCAAAATGTCTCACTAACATGACTGCCCAAACATGAGATGAACAAGGATGACACCAACAACATGCTAAACTGGATGGAGAAAAGACCATGAGGCCTCAACCCTACACAAAGAACTATAGGCAAATGAGTAAACCTGGGAGGAAGAGTGGTTTTCCTTTCCAGGGAAGATCAGATGAATTGGTTGCCCAGTGCCAAATGGTCAGCCCTAAGAACATATGTATAATTAACATTGTGTGGACTCAACAGATTATATTTAGGAATATACATGCATATGCATATACATATATGCCTACATAGAAAAACAATTGATTTCAAAATAGGCCATGGGTTTGAAGGGGAGCAAGAAGAGGTATATGGAAGAGTTCAAAATGAGGAAAAGGAATGGAAGTATTCTGTAATTAAATTACAGTGTCAAAATTAACCAAATAAAAACACCTAGATAGCTGTTTGATTTCCATCCCAACTAACGTCAGAATCAATTTGGGTAAGTAATTCATAAAACTTCTTCACATTTATAATCCTGTTTGCTTAGTATTTAATCCTGTTTGCTTAGTATTTATCATTGATACCTATTTCTGTGTATTTTCACCCCCTTCTAAAGAAAATTGAGAATGTATTACTCACTTTAAAGCATTCACTATTGCTTATAGAAACATTTTCTCAATAAAGCTATTTTCAAAACTTGATCCTAGTTCATACTTTAAAGAACTAGACAGTGTTAACTGAAAGCTTGCTAATCACACACACACACACACATACACATACATGTGTGAGCACACATGCGCGCGCACACACACACACACACAGACACACACACATTAAATGCCTTTAAATGATGAAAAAGATGACAGTCAGGAAACACAAGGAATACCATTAGATTGACAATTGAACAAAAATCATACAATATTACCAAGAATTACTCCATGCAGGCAGATTTTAAATTGAATTCTTATTTCAAATATGTATAAAAATCTCTATATTTTAGAACCAGGGAAATATTACATTACAATTTACCCCCCAGCAACATAATCAGACAATTGTGGTTAGCATTAACATAGGAAGATAGGTTACGTGTAACATGGTTACTGGCTTCTGTCATATTCAACTGCAGATTTTTTTATGTTTTTATCAACTTTAGTCTTGAAATTTCAGATGGCTACTCTGTCATTTACTGTATTCCTTAATTTAGCCATAAAAGGCAATATGTTCTTCCATAAGGCTAAGGGTGAGTGTAATGATCCAAGACATCAATAATCTAGGAACTATTCCTCCCTTTTAGTGTCAGACTTCCTTCACATCTCATTTCTTCTTTTTATTTAAAATAAATTTTCAGAGCCCCTGAGTTTAACCAGAATCATGTGTATGATCATGGGTTTGAAATTATGCATTGGAGTTTGATAAGCTCCTTAGTAGAGAGGGAGATTAAAGAGAGTAGGTATTGAGTTATAATAATTAGAATGTACTTTGAACTTGTATTATGTTATCAAAGAAGAAACTCAAAGTTATAAAAATTTCAATGTTTATTCCTATACGTGTCTTAATTCAAAATAATGTCCAATAAGCAAGCTACACACAATCCATATAACTACAGAGTTTAGGTATAGAGTAAGAGACTAGGAGGGAGAGATGGATCTCCATAAGAAGGGGAAATAGGATAGATAGTTATGGATGGATGAGGGATACTTTTTTAATGAGGAGATGAAATACGGAGGAAGAGGGAGGAGTGGGGAAGAAGGAGGAATACAGCAAGGGGCAGCTAAAAATAAGGGATATTTGAGGGATTGTATGGAAACCTAATACCATAGAAGCCTCCTAAAATATATACCTATAAAAAGGTGATCTAAATTAAATTACCAAATAACAAAAGAGACTGAGTCCCAATTGAGCATCAATTTGTGGAGAGCAACCAAAAGCCTTGGCAATACCAAATTGATGATAAGGCTCTATTACTGAAGACAACACCTACAAAACTCAATAGCGTGAATAAGTTGAGCTGGTGCCTAACTGGATCCTTCATGCCCACATATTAGTATTCACAATACTGGAAAGTACTCTGCAAACTAAGGAGAAAGGTAAACCCCAACTCAGCTATGAACTTTACAATCAATAATGATGACCTGATTACAAGATACTCTGGTGTAAATGCTTGCAGGAAGAACCAACCAATATCTGGTTTGATTTAAGGCCCACTCCATGACATGGAACCCATACCCAACACTGCTTTTATGGTCAAGGATATGAGATTAGATAGCTCAGGGACCTAGGGAAAAAAACAACATTGTACTGTTCTGCTAAAGGAACATAGCAATGGAAAGACTCCTAATGACATTTTGCTGTATTCAGAGATCAGTGCCTTGCTCTGCCCATCATCAGAGAATCTTCCTCTTAGATAGAGCAAATAGGAGAAAATACAGAGACCGACAGCCAGACAATGTGCTGCAAGACCTTGGAACACTCAGCCTTCAGTGGAATGTGCCCATCAAATCTCTCCACTAAGGGCTCAAGGGACTTTCTGGAAGAGGGAGCAGAAAGAGTGTAAGGGCCAGCGGTGATACCAAGAAAACAAGGCCTTCTAAAACACAGCACAATCATTACACATACGAACTCCCAGAGACTGAAGCAGCATTCATAGGGCCTGAAGAGGTCAGTACTGGATGGGGTCCTAGAGCTGAGATAAGGGGGCACATGTCCATAACAAAAAGTCAAAAGCTATATCCTACTGATAACCTCTTGCAAACAAATATTTAGGTTTCTACAAGGGGGTCTTACTGTGTGGGGCATACATGGGATGCAAAGAGGGTGCTGAAAGAAATTTAGATAAACAGAGCTTAAGCTTTAAGGTGTTTACGCAGAGAGTGGATACAAATGGTACTGGAGGAAGTTAGTTTAAGCTGTTTGTGCAGAGAATAGATACACAGGATGGCTAAGAGGAAGTTAGCTTGGAGGAAGTTAGCTTGGGTTGTTTGTATGGAGATTAAAGACAAATGGTGAGAAAGGAAGTTAGCTCAAGTTATTTATGGTAAAATAAGATACTAAAAACAGGAGATGGTGTCAGGACATAAACAACTTGTAAATAGGGTGACCTTTAAAATGATTGGTTGGTTTCTTCACCCCTCCTAGGGTTCTGAGGTTTTCTGGTATAAAAGAGGCTTACTGCCTATCAATAAAGGAGTTCTTGCTTGACTTGACTCCCTGCTGCATCTGATTGTCTCCGGGTAACAGGGAGGCTGGGGAACAGGTGAGTGACACTTGCCTTTCCTCAGTTCCAGGCCACCTCTTCACAGGTGACCTAAGTTCCCAGTGGGGCAGGTACCCACATTACTGGAGAAACAAGCCACTTTTAGGTCCCACGCTTAGCAGTAAGTGACCAATGAAAAAGAAACTCAGTGTCATCTTTGGAGGTTCTTTGTCTCATAAGTTGTCAGGGATTTTTTTTTTTTTTTTTTAGCTTTACATGTCCTTCATGCTTATATTATAGCTCCCAGATTTGTTATTTTATGGGATTCTTGTGTGTGGGGGGAATGTTTTTGTGTCTCTGCATCTATATGTTTTTTGTGCTTTTTCTTTGGTTACTTTTCTTTTTGTTCTATTCTAATATGTTTGTTTGTGTTTTATCTTATATTCTGTTATTATTATTCCTTCAATGTCTATCTGTATTTTGAGAACAGACAGAAAGGGTGTAGATAGGGTGGCAGGGCAAGAGAGTCCAGAGATCCCTCTAATTAGTGTTCTTGTTGAGGCCATTTTAGGTTTGACTAGAGTATGACCTGAATGTTGGAATGTCCCATGGAAAATTACCCATCTTTATTCTGGGAACCCAAGGTCAAGATGCTCCAGCCAGTTTATCTTGGCCTGTTAAACTACCTGCTTGTGCTAACCTCCTTGTCCAGCTAAATGTTCATTTTAGCTGTTAAATAGCTTGCTTGTGCAAAATTGCATCCTGCAACTGAAAAGCAAGGTAACAGGGTGTGCTTTTTGCCTTTAAAAATCTGTTCTTCTAAATGCCCAGGGCTACACTTGGTTCCCTAATACCTGAGTGTAGTCCTAGCTGGCCTGAAGAAAGACTTTCAATTGAATACAGGTTATTTCTGAGTTGTCTTGTCTGGTGGGCTCCCCATAACAGGACAATGAACTGTAGATATATTGTAAAGTAGAATATGTAATCAGAATATATTGGTCCAGAGTCAGCTTGTATTAAAATAGTAACAAACACAGATAGAAAATTAAAAAAGCAGAGAGGAAAGAAAAAAAATAGTTTTATTTATTCTTTTAAAACAATTTCTCTGTCAGAATAGACATGAAACATTGGAATTAAAGCACATTTTATGACTAGCTTTATGACATTTCAGAAAGTATATGCTTGTCTGTTGTGGTATAGAATAATAGTTCAACACTGTAAAGATGGTTACATTTGTTTATGCTATATTTGTTGAATGATGAAAAGATGTGTAGCTTTGCCTGCCTAAGGCACTTGTTTGGTTTAATAAAAAGCTGAACGACCAGTAGCTAGACAGTAGAGGGGTAGGTGGGGCGGGTGGGCAGACAGAATATGAAGGAAGATGAATCTAGGCTAGAAAGATAAGAGAACAAGGGAGAAAGAGAGAAAGAGGCAAGAGGCCAGGCATCTAGGCAACCACCAGCCAACCAGACACAAAGGAAGCAAGAAAGTAGAGCATACAGAAGGAAAGAAAGGTAAAAAGCCCTGAGGCAAGAGTGAAGATGAAGAGAAACAGATTAATGCATGTTACAAGAGCTAGTGGGATAAGCCTAAACTAAGGCTGAGCGGTCATAACTAATAATTCTCTGTGTCATGATTTGGGAGCTGGTGGTCCAAGCAAGCCAACTACAGTTGTGAATTTTCTTTTCAAGTGCTTTGAAATAATTGGACATTATTACTGTTACAATAACAATTCTTAAATGTGCAGTATACTTTGCTATTAATACACTAACATGTATGTATGCTAAATTTTGGGCATGTGTTTTGGGGATGTGTGTTTAAATTTTAGATCATGCTTTCTCAAAGACAGGATAAACCAGAAATGTCAGAAGCCACACCCTTGAAGTCTGTACAACTTGGCTTCCTGAACATGACCTGGATGAGGACAGTAATAGACATATTGATGTGGAAGGAGGAAAGCTCAGAGGGCCACAACCTTAGACAAAACTACAGGCAGATAAGGAATACTGCAAGTGGAAGAAATAGAGTTCACCTTACACCTTCCCCAGGCAAGAGCACACTAATTGGTTATTAAATACGCAATAATCATCTCTGAGAACATATTCATATGAAAATATTATCTGGACAAAGCTTGATGTATTCACTATAAATTATCAAGATAGACATATTGTGTGCATGAATAATATTATATATATATATATATATATCTTACTAAATATATACGTATAAAAATACCTATATAGCAACAATCAAAGAAAAAGAGGCCATGAATATTAATGAGAACAATGGGGGTTGTCTGGGAGGATTTAGAGAAAGTAAAGTAAAGCAGAGAATGAAATAATTATAATAAAGTAAAAATAAATAAAAGGAAAAGGTAACCCTTTTCTTTTTGCTATGATCATCCAATTAATTAACTTGCAATAAGCATCCTACAAATGCAATATACATAATGCCTAATTAGAAGCATAGTTTTTGTTCTGGAATCTTGAGACTTGAAATTCTTCTTCTAATTTTACTGAGAAGCAGAGAAAGAAAAAGAAATTATCCTGATATTTGATCTATGGGAAGTATAATTCTTTATCTAATAATTACTGTGTAAATTTCAAAAGGCCAACTCCTGAGGAGTATATGTTTGATATATTAATTTAAGTAGGACTAGTGAATCAGGAACATACCATTAATAGTCATGTTATTTTTTATTTAGATATTATTAAAAGTAACACTTAATTTCGTTCAAACCAAAATATAGACTCATTAGAGAATTCTTCTGTAATGCATTGAAAATTCATGTCTTTCATGAAAGCAAATTTGTTATCTTCTAGGAGTTTTAGAGTTTCACACTTTATGTTTAAGTCTTTAACACATTTTATAAACTAAATTTTTCTCTATAGGTGAGATAATTAAAAGTAGTCTGCTGAGTAGGAAGACATTTCAAATCATGTGCTAAGGACAGGGTTAATCTATAAGAAACTACTCCAGTGCAAAGCAAAGCAATTTATGAAATGGTCTAAAGGTTTGCATGAGCATTTCTACAAAGAATACAATACACAAGAAAAAAATCTGTATTGAAGGATGCCTGACATCACTGATTGTTAGGAAAATGCATTTGAAAATTCCAACAGATCTCACCTTAACACTTTCCCCAGGGGAAAGCAAAATTATTGGATATCCAATACCAAATAGTCATTCCTGAAAACATTCATACAAATAACATTGTCTAGAACAAGCAGAAAATGAGCAAGGATTTATTATAGATTATCTAGATAGATAGATTACATATAAGATATACACATAAGTGTATATGTTTATAAAATATGTACATATACATGTATATATGCTGTTATAAAACAGACAGTGGATGAGGAACCGGAACTACTGTGCACTGCTGGTGAGGATGCCCAGTGGTGAAGCTGCTGTGGAAAGCAGCTATGTGGAATATATGATTCAAGATATTCTTCAGAGAATTAAAATCAGAATGGAATTCATTTGATTTGACATTTCCACTTCTAGATATTTATTCAAAAGTACTAAAATCAGATTTTAAAAGATTTCCCTGTTCGTTGCAGCAGCAGTCATAATAGCCAAGATGCATAAGCAACATGAATTAAAGAGTGGTGTATTTATTTTCCTCCAATATTATGTTTTTCTGTAATGATGTGAAAAGACTTTATCTTCCTTTACCCAAGTGTTGGGGTTTGTTAAGCCAAATTTTAACCACAGACTAATCTTCATCTCTTCAATATTTTTTATGTTAATTTAGTTTCATATGTAAATATTTATATTAGTTTTCCTCAGGGATTGATACATACATAATACACACACATATATACATACATACATATATGTATGTATGTATATATATGTATTCTTTCAGAATTATATATAAGCTTTTCCCTCTAACCACTTGACAGTATAACTGAAAGTGTGTTCACACAGCTATTTCTTAGTCAAGGTCATTTGCAAAAGCAAGTAGGTTTTTTAAGAAGTCTAGTTTGATGGCTGAAGGATCTATTGAGGGATTCTCATTAGTTTTTTTCCCTATATTCTGATCCACTGGATGTCTTTTTCATTTTTATTAAATTTTTTCATTTATTTACATATTGACGGCCAGCTAAGACTCCTAACAATAGTGGAGAAGGTGCCTGAACTGGCCTTCTCCTATAATCAGATTGGTGACTATCTCAATTGTCATCATAGAGCCTTCATCCAGTGAATGATGGAAACAGCTACAGAGATCTACAGGCAAGTACTGGGCTGAACTCTGGGAGTTCTGTTGACGAGAAGGAGGAAGGATTGTATGAGCCAGGGGGTCGAGGTCATGACAGGAGAACTCCCAGAGACTGCTGACTTGAGCTCGTGGGAGCTCACTGACCACTGGGCTATTTTTAAAGAGCTTGGGAAGGAGCTGTGAAAGCCCCGTTTCTGATCTGACATGGAATTTTGATGGCTGAAAAAGTCTGTTTATTCTCTCTTTCTTTCATTCTTGGGCAGAATCAAGTGACATTTCTATGTTCATCTCTTCCAAATAGGTCTGTTTTTCACTTTGGGACCTCTGTTAGGGAAAGAATGTCCACAGCTCCTTGACCTTCTATGGGCCAGTCTGGTCTATCAAGTGAGTTCCAAGACAGCCAGAGTTGTTACACAGAGAAACTTGTCTCATAAAGCAAAACAAAACCCCCACAAATGTGTATATTGTGTGTGTATATAGATGCTCTCTCTATATATACATGTATCTCTCTACATATAGTTGTAAAAGGTATATATATGTGTATGTGTATACATATATAATATATAGAGAGATGTAATTTCCGTATACATGTGTATTAAAGAATATATGTATATATCAAAAGAGTTAAAGGCATATATGTGTATCTATATAATCTCTGTACATATGTATTAAAGAAAATATAAAATGTTATTTGACTTTCAAAACAAAAGAAATTTTGAAATATTTCTTAATATTGGTGAACCAGAGGACAGCATGCCAAGTGAAATAAACCAGTCATAGGAAACATACTCCCAATTCTTTTAACATAATGTGTCAAAACAATCAACCTCATAAAAGTAAATAAGACAATGGTGATTTCTGGAGACCGGTTGGTGAAGAGTAGAAATAGGAATTGCTAATAAACATACATGAAACTTAAATTACAAAAGAAAAACAAGTTCTGGAAATGTACTGCACAATATTGTGTCTGTTGATAATAATACTGTAGTAAAAATAAAGTCTGTTACCAGAGCAGATTACATGCTTAATATTCTTAACAAAGTGAAATAAAATCAGGAAAATTTATAAAGGAAACACACTAATTATATGGTATAAAATGGAGCCTTATTTGACATTGAAGCAATATGCCACAACTCAGAAATCATCAGGCTTTTAACAGTTACCTCCATTCTGTTGAGAAAAATATTTGCACTTGAAAAAAATGGTAACATCCCTGAATATAAAGAAAACATCGTGAGAGTTGTATCTTTTCTTTGTTTGCTGACCAAATACCTAAAAAAATCCACTTGATGCTATCAATGAAGAGTAAAGTTTGATTAATAGAGGAATAATGATTATAAAATATCCTGCATATAGCATAGGCTTAATTAGGAAAGGAACCATCCAACTTGTATTGTCCCAGCTTTAGTACTGAATGCCCTAGGAATCGTCTCCATGTTTAATGAAATATATATATCTTGGCTATTCAGGCTATTCATTCACTCTAGGTGGGGTCCTGGGAAAGAGAGAGGACAAAGATGACATTGACATTGACGGGACTCAACACTGCAACCAAGAAAAGGCCAGAAAAAAAAGAAAGAAGGAAAGAAAGGGAGGGAGGAAGGAAGGAAGGAAGGAAGGAAGGAAGGAAGGAAGGAAGAAGGAAGGAAGGAAGGAAAGAGAAACTGCTGTGGTACAAGGCTGTTGAGGAAAATTTCATAGCGTGACATTTGGCTGCATCCAAGACTGAGTAGGAGCTGACTGAGAATTAGGTAGTGTTCTTTAAACACAAGTATATTGTTTATTGCTTCTCATTTCCATTTAGCTCAAACAAATCAATTTACTTACTATAGTTAGATGTATTTTGAAGGGTAAAACATGATTTAAAATATAAGAAAGAGTTTTAGCTGCTACTTATACTCTCCTGTATTCAGCAAAATATGTACAGAGCATCAGTTCAGTGTGCTTTGTACTTCCTGTGATGTTCAAGCTTAGTGTAAGTAGAAGTAGAAATCAAACACTATTATTACTACTAAGTTAAAAGAGACATGTTTTGACAGCAAGATTCTTCATATTGGTTAAGATCAGTAATATTACTAAGCAAATTTTATGTAGAATGAAGTAAAAAAATATTCAAGTTTTAAATTCTTTGTAGAGGTGGAAGAGAAGAGAAATACTTGGGAGGTGGTTATGGGTATGAGAAGTCACTAGACTGAAATGAATATTCTTGCCGATGTATTGAAATGTGTATTACCACACACAGGAATTTATACAATTCTCTTCAAGAGTATCCTCACTTTTGTGTTCTTTTTGAATTGTTTATCAGTTAAGGCGACTTCATAAGTAACCTACTTTAGGATGATTTTAATTAAAAATGTAGTCCTTGCTGATACAGGTTCTATATATCCCAGATGGTTAATATAAGACTGGAGTCCAGAGAATCCAAGGAGGCATATATGACCCACATCACATTTGCTCAGAAAGCAATCAGCTGCCATGCCAGATTGCTTTGTTCCAATGAATTTTGCAAATAAATAAGGGATGGAAGGTTATAATAAATGGAGAGATTCTTGGGGGTAAGGGAAAACCTAGAGACTTGACTGAGGTTATTATCAGAAAAAATAATTAGTATCAAAGTTTCCACTTGATTCTGAGTGAGCAATGCTAGGGCGTGTGTGTGTGTGTGTGTGTGTGTGTGTGTGTGTGTGTGTGTGTGTGCATGTTAAGATAGGAAGAGAGAACTGTGGGTCAAACTTGAATGGAATTGGCTGAGATTTTTTTCTTTTAGAGATTTTTAATTTATCTGAAGCATGTCCATTTGTAGAGAGACAATACTGGTGACCATCTAATAGGTTCACTGGGTGAAAGTACTTACAATGTAAGCTTAATGTCCTGAGTTTTATCCCCAGAATCCATGGTGGAAGGAGAGAAACAACAAAAAGTGGCCTTGGGATCTTCATACATGAGCAGCTTTTTTTTTTGTGTGTGTGTGTATGCGTGTTTGTACATGTGTGTGCATGCCTGCATGTGTGTAAACATGATAAATACAAACTTCAAAAATAAGTCTAACACTGAGATTATCAAGTATAGTCACACCTTAAGCTTTCTTGTGCACCTGGAATTAGAATAATTGTAGCTTGGAAACCTGGAATGGGAGTAGTTATTGTCTGGAAAGTTTTTCTCAAATTGTAACGTGTTTTAAATATGCTGACAAGGGACTGCCTGATATCGGCCTCCTCTAGTCTGAACCAGGTTGACAAAGTCAACATGAACTGAGCTCTCATTCTGGCCTCTTTGCGGTTTCCTTTCCTGTCTGGCCCCAGCAGGGTCCACTTCAATTTTTTTTTTAAATTTTTTTATTTTTATTTTGCAATACAATTCAGTTCTACCTATCAGCCATGGATTCCCTTGTTCTCCCCGCACCCGCCCCCCTCACCTTGCCCTCAGCCCGCCCCCCATTCCAATCTCCTCCAGGGCAAAGCCTCCCCCGTGGACTGAGATCAACCTGGTGGACTCAGTCCAGGTAGGTCCAGTCCCCTCCTCCCAGGCCGAGCCAAGCAACCCTGCATAGGCCCCAGGTTTCAAACAGCCAACTCATGCAATGAGCACAGGACCAGGTCCCACTGCCTGGATGCCTCCCAAACAGATCAAGCCAATCAACTGTCTCACCCACTCAGAGGGCCTGATCCAGTTGGTGACCCCTCAGCCATTGGTTCATATTTCATGTGTTTCCATTCGTTTGGCTATTTGTCCCTGAGCTTTATCCAACCTTGGTCTCAACAATTCTCGCTCATATAAACCCTCCTCTTTCTTGCTAATTGGACTCCCAGAACTCCACCCGGGGCCTAGTCATGGATCTCTGCATCCAGCTCCCTCAGTAGTTGGATGGGGTTTCTAGCATGACAATTAGGGTGTTTGGCCATCCCATCACCAGAGTAGGTCAGTTCGGGCTGTATCTTGACCATTACCAGCAGTCTGTTGTGGGGGTATCTTTGTGGATTTCTGTGGGCCTCTCTAGCACTTTGCTTCTTCCTATTCTCATGTGGTCTTCATTTACCATGGTCTCCTATTCCTTGTTCTCCCTCTCTGTTGTTGATCCAGCTGGGATCTCCCACTCCCCCAAGCTCTCTTTCCCTCGACCCTCGCCCTTCATTACCCCCAATCATGTCCAGGCTGTTCATGTAGATCTCTTCCATTTCTCTGTCATTGGGCGATCCCTGTGTCTTTCTTGGGGTCCTGTTTTCCAGGTAGCCTGCCTGGTGATGTGAGTAGCAGTCCAGTCATCCTTGTTCCACATCTAGTATCCTCCTATGAGTGAGTACATACCATGTTTGTCTTTTTGAGTCTGGGTTACCTCACTCAGGATGATTTTTTCTAGATCCATCCATTTGTCTGCAAACCTCATGATGTCATTGTTTTTCTCTGCTGAGTAGTATTCCATTTTGTATATGTACCACATTTTGTATATCCATTCTTCAGTTGAAGGGCATCTAGGTTGTTTCCATGTTCTGGCTATTACAAACAATGCTGATATGAACATAGCTGAACAAGTGCTCTTGTGGTGTGGTTGAGCATTCCTTGGGTATATGCCCAAGAGTAGTATAGCTGGATCTTGGGGAGATGGGTTCCCAATTTTCTAAGAAAGTGCCATATTGATTTCCAAAGTGGTTGTACAAGCTTGCATTCCCACCAGCAGTGGAGGAGAGTTCCCCTAGTTCCACATCCTCTCCAGCATAAGGTATCTTCAGTGTTTTTGATCTTAGCCATTCTGACAGGCCACCAGGCAGGTTCCCTTCTAGCCCCACTGGGAAGGATCCCCTTCTCCAAGACCCCCAGCAGACCCTGCAATCTCTACGCCCTGCCCCCATACCCATCTGCCTGAGACCCCAGCCTCTTCCTGAGACTTAGAGGCTGGCCCCCAGCTCCCATCTTGTCCTGGACTTCCCCTGAGAAGCACAGAGAGAGACAGAGAGAGAGAGAGAGAGAGAGAGAGAGAGAGAGAGAGAGAGAAGCTCCCATCCTGCCCCGGACTTCCCTTCTGGACAAGAGCTCCCATCCTGCCCTGGACTTCCCATTTGGACAAGAGAGCTCCCATCTGGACAAGAGAGAGAGAGACTTCCTGAATCTGTCAGCTCTGTCTGAACCAAGTGTGCGGATAAGGCCAAGAACGATCCACAAGGAGATGGTCAGATGTCAAGGCAGAAACACATACAACAAAATGAATAACAATACAGCATCACCAGGACCTAGCCCTCCTCCAACCCCTTCAAATTTTATGATTCAGTCAGCTTTGTTCATTTCTATGTTTGGGTTGTGGGGTATTGGCCTTGAATTTATTGTCTTTTTTTGACCAAATGGGTAGATAAATAAACTGAAGAAATAATGTTAAGCAAACTAGTAGGTACAAAACAGTGGATTAAAAACAGACCTGGGATTTGTTGTAAGATTATAGCCAATGGCCAAATGTAGCATCAAAATAAGTAAACTTACAGTGCTCACTTCAACAGTTGACAATGATGGTTACTTCATATGCACTTATTTAATATATTTGAAAATCTGTTCTGTAAAATAAATATAAATGGATACTTTCCACATATTGGTGCAGATAATTTATAAAATAAATATTGCCTTTATACTTCTCCCACTTATATGTATAGTCTTCAACATACCGCAGACTTTTCCCTCACACCTAAGCTGGTGCAGCTACTCTGTATTAAACATTCAATAAACCAGCTAGAACAAATCATATCTTTTAGTAATTCAAAGCAGAAACAGGTTTTAGTTTTTCCTTTTTTCCTTTTTTAGAAGCTCAGAGTCAGACAGTGCAGAAATTCTATGTCTCCATTAACAAGAAACATCCAGAGCAGGTAAAAGTACAGAGATGGAGATAGATTGGTGGTTCTCAGAGGTTGGAAATAGGGAGAATGAATATTGACTGACTGAAGTGGTTATAGGCTCCCTTAAGATGTGCTGAAAATGTGAAAGTAACAATGTGATGATGATTGCACAATATACTTGAATGTACTAACACTAGTACTATTTAATACTAAATACACTAGTACTGTGCCATGTACTATTGTATACTTTAAAATGCTTATTAGTTAATTTTACTGTATGTTAATTTACCTAAATTATAACAGAAAAGGGAAACTCAAGCTTGAGAGTTCTTTTACAAAGTGAGGCCAAGCAGGGAGGGTACAAGTCTCTCAGAGCGGATGATCACTCTTTCTTACCTGCCCCGTTTAATCACTTATTCAGTAAATGTAAGCAGCTGCCCTAACATGCATGCTATTTGTGGTTTGTTTTTTTTTTTAAGAACATATGCACAAAACTGATGGGATCCTTGTGTTCGAGAAAGCACATTTTTGCAAGAATGTGCACTTTTATACTCTCATCACTATTTTTTATAAGATTTTACTAAATGTTACTTTTAAATGGGTGCAAAAATTAAGTTTTGGATCAGGTATTCTGATAATAAATTTTGAATAGAATTAATTCTTAGTGCTGACTCTATCAAAAAGAAAGTTAAGTGTATTTTTCTTCTATAATGGAGTTTTATCTTTTTTAAACCAGGGAGCCTAAAGACAAATACTTCAGATATTATATTCAACTTCAATTTTTCTCAGTAATGAACTCTTTTTCATTCATGTGATATAAAAATTAACTACACTATGACAATTTCTCTTCTTTTAAAGCTTGTGGAATCAGTGGATTATCTAACTTTTATAACCTGATATCTCTAGCTAGAAATGTAACTTCGGTAATTCTCTTTCATATTTGAATTGCTCAGTAAAATAAAGATGAAAATTTAAAAGAAGATTCAATATGCACATATTATGATTCTAAGTAACTGGTGCGGCCCTAGTTCTAATGGAAGAGATCCAATGAAGAATAAGATTTAATTCTTGTCTTAGATGACTTTTCAATCTTGAAACTGAGTAGTGAAGCCCTGATAACTTGATTTCATATATATATATATGATGTATGTATACATATATATTCAATAATAGGGGTCAAAATATTGCAAAAAGCAGGTGGTGAAATGATTCTGACTCTGCAGTTAAGAGCATTTATTTTCTTGTGTAAGATTCTCAAGTTTGCAGCACCTACATAGTGTCTCACAGCAGTTTGTTAATCTATTTCCAGGGATTCTAATGCCCACTTATGGCCTCTGTATGTACTACATTTATGTGGTGCATATACACACATGCAGGCAAAATATTCATACAAATTTTAAAAAAATCTTAAAACGTGATACAAGCAATGCAGACATAATATAAAGCTATAATGTAAGCCTCAGTTTTTAACACACTGTAATGTGTGTTATGAAAACGTGATGGTGGGAGCCAGTAGACAAATTCTGAAAAGAGATTCTACACAGAAGAAAGGCTGCTTCCAGAAATGACAAATACAATGAGCAAATGAAGCAATGAGAAATATCAAGATGTGTTTAGTGATTTTATTGTATTTTACTCTATTTTGTTACTGATTTTCCACATACACTAGGATGTCATCTTAGAACAGAGGCATCTATATACTTCTTTTCAATTAGTGTGTGTGTGTGTGTGTGTGTGTGTGTGTGTGTGTGTGTGTGTGTGTGTGTTTGCAGGTGGGTGTTCATGGGTGAGTGTGTCTCTCTGCCAGTGGAGGCCAGAGGAGGATTTCAGGTGTCTGAATCAGTCACTCTGCATTATTTCCTTGAGGAAATGTCTCCCACTGAATCTGGAGCTAGGTTTGTGGTCTGTAACCAGCAAGCCTAACCATCCTCTTATCTCTATTCCATCTTCCATGGCACTAGGGTTGCAGGTGTGTGACCATGAATGGCTTTTTATGTGGCTGCTAGCTTTGAACTAAGGTCCTCGTGAGCAGCAAGCAGTGCTTACCTTTTGAGTCATCTCTCTAGATCCACCATTTAATTTACTCTTTTACACTCCCTCCCTATCACTATGTTTTTGTCTTATTTTGGTAGCTAAGTAGTGACAAGAGAGAATATTAAGCTTTGTTCCTCATTCTAGGTGTAATGAGTTTTATGGTCTAGGAGTAATGCTCAAAGTTTTAAGGGCAAAGGGTCAGGGAGAAGTAAAACATAAATTTCAAGAGATATAGGCAGGGGCTTGGCTCAACAGGGGGCAACAGTTTACTGGGTTGTAAACTACATTTTCTCTAAGCATTCCAGGAAAACAGCTAAGCACCTCATTCCATTGAAGAGGTATTTAACTTTCCTGGCTTCTCTGGTGCTTACCTGTGTGCACAAGGCCTTTTTCCCCACTACAGTTAGTGCAGCAGATTGTCATTTAGGTCCTCAGTGTCCTCCCATTCCTCTCCCACTGTTTGGATGCCAAAGGCTGCACCTAATTTTAGCTGTGTGCCCCCTTGTCTAGCTGCAATTCTTCTATTAGGCGTGCACTGCTCTCACTATAACTGAAGCTTCCAGGACACCTGGTGTGATGTACTACTCACTCTTATTGCTCTAGAATAAAGTGTATAGTAGTCAGTAGGTAGAAGGGGAACGTGCAGATTTCCTGTGTCCACACAGGAGCATCTTGTCTCCTTCCCAATCAGTCAGTTGTCATAGGCCTCAAGCCCAGTGTCATCTGCCCTCTGGTATGTTGTCTACTATTCAGCCATGCTCTGAAGTCTGGCGAGTTCCTGTCCTGGAGACCCCCACACCTACTGGTCATAAACCCCAGGATCCTGCATACCCCATTCTCTTGCTTCCTCTATATCTGTGAGGGGAACAGAGGCACACCTAAAGGAACACAGTGCTTTGTGACACTGCTTTGCTCTCAGTCTGGTGATGGTAGTCATTTTTTCTAAATGGTTTAAAGACATCTTTTCTAGTCCCTCTTTGTTAAGAGTATATTTAATTTTGAAGAAAATTCTGTCTTTAGATTCTCATGATAAGAATATAATTATGAAAATTAACACAGTTAAACTTATTAAATTTTAGTATTTTATTAATGACAATATGTAAAACTCACAAACTTTAACTAATTTATAAAAGAGCATATAAAGTTTGAATTATTTATGAGAAGAATGGACAATTATATGTTAATGAAGTGCTTTATTATTCTTAGCTTAAAATAAAGATAAATGTTCTTAGTCAATCAGTCAGTAGTAGTTGATTCATCTTTAATTGCATAAAATCCTGTAGTCCTGAGGGCCAGTTTTAACTAAGCTAACTTACTAAGCACATTTTCAAAAAAAAAAAATACAACAGCAAGAATATTTCTTGAGCCTCATTTAAAAAAAGTCTGCCTCTGTCTTTGCCACGCCTCAGAAAGTTCTCACCCTGAAGTGAGAAACAACATGACTCTTCAATGAAGAACTGAGAGAGAGTGAGAGAGAGACAGACAGACATACAGACACAGAGACAGAGAGACAGACAGAGAGACAGACAGAGACAGAGACAGACAGACAGAGAGACAGACAGACAGAGAGGCAGACAGAGACAGAGAGACAGACAGAGAGACAGAGGCAGAGATAAATGGGGGGAGAGAGAGAAAACCACAAGGAGACTAAAGGCTGAACATTTAGTTGGAATCTGCAAGTCTGTCATTAATAGGAGAAATTGTGACAAAAGCCTTGCTCCTTTTGATGGATGACATCATATCTCACCCCAAAAGGATACCACAACAACAGCAACGTCATAAAAATAATATGTGAAGTCAGAGCACTGCACGTGTTTATGTTTGACAAAGTCTTTGTTTATTTCCAATATGCTATATTCTCACAGATCTTTCTCTACTGTGAAACAGCAACTCACAAGTCTAGAAAAACGTGACTGCATTAGATAATCACATAACTGATGTATTAAAAGTGACATTTAATGATCTGTATCAGAAAAGAGGAGGAGTAAATTAAAGCAGTGTTATTACTTACCGTTGAGAAGGTAGGATTGCAAGGCATAGTGAGTCAGCACAGAGTTTAGCTGTTCTCTAATCCTCTGGCTGTCCATTGTCATATTTTAGTCACCACTATACAAAGTCCGAGAAAAGCACATGAGTTTGTTGGAAAGCCTGCTGCAGAGAGGCTGCCAGTCAAAAGAGGAAGTGAGGGGAAAACATGTGCTCTGTGATTTCCAAGAGGAACTTTGGTGAACATGCTAAACTTATGTTTTCATGTGAATTTTTTCCCTCAAAATAATCTCTAGATGAAAGAAAAAAGTATTTTCCACACTGCCTCAGAATTTCTAGTCTTTAACTAGCAATTTGAAACTTAAAACTTTAAGTGCTTTAACATTTTTAATTGTATATTTATATATTAAGTTTGTTTACCTTCTCAATTATATTTTCTTCCAAAGAAGAAAGTGCTTTTAAATGTCTGCATATTCTTCTATGGATATATTTACAGATGATGGGGATGGATATCAAATGAATGCTAAGATCAAGATGCATGGTTATTGCTATTTAGTTAATAGATAATACTGATTGCCATGCTGACATGAGAAGCTAATCCTTTACAAGATTTTTCTATTTAAGCTGCATGCTTCAGTATTTCCCTTTTTATATGAGAAACTGATATTTACACACTCATAAAATAAATATTGCCTCTAGTAATACCAAATTTAAAATGATTTTCACTAGGGGAGATCCTATTACTAATACTATTATTTGCTAAATGGACTTTATAATAAATTGCCCTATAAATCTTATTTTAAGATTCATAGGTTAGTGCATCTCTCAACCCTCATCAAAGGAGTTTCTCCTTGCCATAGAGAGTAATTAATTCAGAGACCTACAACTTATTAGCATACAAAGAATAAGAGACCACGGAATTCTCAGCTTTACATGTGGCAACTATATTTCACCTTCCCATCAACACTCAGAGATCATCATGGAAGAGGGACTAGAAAGAACATAAAAGGCAGAGGGAGTAGCCATCTGTGACAGAACATGACAGGACTGTTTCACACATGAACTGACAAGATCTGTGGCTATAGGCACATGGCCTGATCAACATCAATTTCCCCCAAATCCCAACATGAGTTTTGGAAATGCTTAGGAAGTTCCACCCCCTACTTAAAGAGCTCTTTACAATTTCTGGCTGCTGGGAGAGGGCAAGAAGTTTCTTCAAGGCACCCCAGATGGCTACCTTTGTCCAAGAAGTTAGTCCTACAACCATACATATACAAGCAGTACTAAGTGCTCAGTGGGGTTAAAAAGTACATAGAGAGAACATGAAGTAGGTAGGGCAAGTGGTACAGGGGGTATGGGAGAAACTGAAGGAGTGGGATGTGAGTGGATATGCTCTCAAAACACATTATACACATGCATGAAATTTTCAAAGAATAAAATTTCATTTTAAAAAGACCAATTTATGCATTCTAAGAGAAAATCCTTTATGTGAGTCTACTATGAACATTCACAAGTGCACACATGTCCAGGAAAAGCCGACAAACTTACATTTTAAGAAAAAACTGTGTGGATAATTCCTGGTTTAGAGTTTAATTTAAACTTCATGCTAGTCTTTTTAAATTTATGTTATAGAATTTTCTAGGCTAAAATAATTTACCCAACTCTGCATATTTAATCTATATTTTTTTCAGTTGTGGGAGTTGAAGAATGAAAAATCCTACTGCTGCGTTGTACCGGATAAAGTTTACCCATCAGAGTGTCTCTTACCTGACCTACTTTTATTATGTTCATCCCTTAGTCCCTCTGAATGCTCCTATCTCTTGTGCACCCCCCTTCCCTGTGTCCCTAAGAAAGATGACCAATAGAGTAAGAAAAATTAAGAGTGGAAAGCAGGGTGTCTAAAGCAGCCACAAGAGATAACTTACAAAATCACAAAGGTTTCAATTTGTGGAGGAAAGTGATTGTTGCTTCTTTGATTGTCTTAATAACATATTGTTGATATGTAATCCACCCTTAACGACAGAAGAGAGAAGAAGTCAGGCAGAGCAGGTCAGTAAATGAGGTTTTCAGAAATGGCTTTTATTCTTCCCCAGTGTTTTATCTACAAAACAGCACATAAAATATTCTTTGACATTGAGGCTAATTCCACTTAATAACATTTTTAAAAAATTAGGAACACTGCAATAATAAATTACTATGTGGTCATTTATTTATGTTTCAATGAGAAGCTGTATAAAAGATAGCTATAATTAGACTGAAGAGAAAGACACAGAATAATGACTCTTGTTCAGAAAATAGAATATGGTGGCACACGGGCATTTCTCGAGCTGTTTAGTGCTTTAAACAAAGGAAAAGTGGGGTTAATAGTTCTCCTCTCTTCCTTTCCCCTGAATTATCTCTTTCATTTTGTGAAACTGTTTTTCACATTCTGATTCACAGGTTCACGTGTATCTTCTTGAGCTGTGTACCCTGCCACCTCTACCCCTTGACAGTGCCATGTTTCCCGTGTCTGCACTACTGCGCTGCTGCTGCTGATGTTTGTGTGCAAGGTTGGGAAAGAAAAACAGGCTTAGTCTTCACTAGACAAACGCTGACACCAAGCCAGTATGAGCTGCTTGGTAAACGATGAAAAGAAACTCAACTGAAGATTTTGTGTGTTCTCTCTCAGAGCATTTGCACCTGCTGGAGACACAGAGCTGGAAGTTGACCCTAACAGACAACTCTGGGATACAAAGCAACTTGCTGCTTTCCTTTTCTACTCCCTCCTCTATCTTATTAAAGATTACCTAATGTCATGTTTCAGCATCCTAACATTATTTTTTTTTTTTTTTTTGGTTTTTCGAGACAGGGTTTCTCTATGCAGCTTTGCGCCTTTTCCTGGAACTCACTTGGTAGCCCAGGCTGGCCTCAAACTCACAGAGATCCACCTGGCTCTGCCTCCCGAGTGCTGGGATTAAAGGCGTGCGCCACCACCACCCAGCCCTAACATTATTTTATATTACTATTTATACAGTTTTGTTTTTCTTAAAAAGATAGAATTTAATGGATAAGAAAGTCTTATCATACTTATAGTACAGAGACTAATTTGTCCATATTTTATAGAATACCACAAAAGTCAAGTCTTTCTTTTTCTATTTTTTTCATACATTATATTTTGATGATAATTTTCCAGTCTGCCAGATCCTCCCCACATCCCTACCCACCTAATTTATATTCTCTCTCTCAAAAGAGACAAAACCAAAAATTTGAAAATGAAAGTCAAAACAAAACCCCAAAATCCAATAAGACAAAAGTACCAAAACAAAACAAACAAAAAAAAACCCCACACCAAACATCATGGATTCCATTTTGTTTTGACCAACTACTCCTGGACATGGGGTGTAGTGGGTAGCCATTCCAGCTTTGATCTGGAAGTTCCAACCCCCATTGAGACTTCGGCAACTGTCACACCTACAAGGCGGGGCCAAGACAGGGTAAGATGGTCTTTCAGAATTCCTGCTTCTGAAAATGGTCTGTCAGATACGTTAGGCCTGTAGCCAATTTGAATGCACCAACAATGCTGAGAAACATTAGGTGACTGTCCAGGCTGCCAGCTGTCTCGGTCTACTCTTGCAAGATTCCCGAAAGTTGCTTGCATCCATCTACCATTTCTCAGGTACCATTATATTCCTTCTCAGGTCTTTGATGGGATTGAAGACTAGCAGTTATAGTTACAACTTAGTAGATAGAACATATTAAGTATTAGATTCAGGTTCTTTAGGATAGGACACCTTTTGGAATGATCTTTGTAACATGCCATTTACCTATGCTCTATACTTCTCTGGATTTTAGTATGTGTTTCTTGCTTGATATTGTTTGCATTGGTTGTAGTTCCATCTTATCTAGGTCATTATCCCTCATTATTCCTGGACAATATTTGATAACCATTCCTTTATATGCAGTCTTGTATTAGGTTAGAACTTTCTTATTTAGACAAAAAGGGGGAGATGTAGTGGGTAGCCATTCCAGCTTTGATCTGGAAGTTCCAACCCCCATTGAGACTTTGGCAACTGTCACGCCTACAAGGCGGGGCCAAGGGAGGCGCCTGGGTACCCGAGATCTGGATCGGCGGGACCTCTCTCCATTCCGGGACCCTAGATGGTGGAGGTGGATCAAGCAGAGCTCCAGAGAACACCCCTGGACTGTGATACACCTTCCCCAGACCCCGCGACCTACCTATCCCTTAATTTGTAAGTTACGCCATTAAATAAATCTCCTTTTAACTACGTGGAGTGGCCTTAATATTTACACCAATAATGGGGCCAGTCCTGAAATGTGGTTGATGTACCCAGTGACATTCCAGTGGTGAAAACTAATTTTTCCTCTCCCAGCTTCATTGCTACTGGTGGAAATTTATGTCTACTTCTTATTCTCTGTGCTGGAATTTCATCTGGTTTGTACTTGTGTATGTCTTGTGCACGTTGTCATAATCTTGTGATTTTGTTTGTATCTTTCATGTTGTATCTGAAAGACACTTTTTCCTTATAGCCATCCACCACTTTTAGCACTTTACACTCTTTCTGCCTTCTCTTCTCAATAAAATTCTGGACCTGAAGAGGAGTGTTTTGGTAAAATCACTCTGTTTAGAGCTAAATGCTCCAAAGTCTCCCACTCTTTGCATATTGTCCAGCTGTGAGTCTTTGTATTAAGTACAATCTACTGAAAGAAGAAACTTCTCTGAAGATGGTTGAATAATGCACTGATTACAAATGTCACTAGGACTCATTTTATTCCTATGTTTCTTTAGCAGAATAATAGAAAGTTTCCTGTAAGACATATAACCTGTCTAGTCTAATCTTCCTTGCTACCTAACAATGTCATAATGGCTTCCATCTCATGGGGTGGGTCTTAATCCAACTAAAAGTGGTTGAATACTCCTATAACATTTGTGCCGTCATTGCACCAGTACATTTTGCAGACAAGTTGATGTTGTAATTCACATGGTTTGTACCTGGGTGATATTGATGTTATTTTTCTCCTTTAGTAGTGTACAAAATACCTTCCAGCACCATGAATCCTAGTCAGTGTGGATGAAGCTTCTAGTTGACATCAGCTCAATTTCTCCATGTTCAGTGATGTAATTAGGTGATGTCTTCAGCAAAAGTGTGTTATTGTCATATTGCTGAGGGAAATTGATAGCCTTGGGAAAAGTCTGTGATGTATGGGAGGGACCTATGAGACCCTTTTGGCCAACTATTTAAGATGTAACACATTCCTTGCCCTAGAGGTTTTTCTTGATGGGACAAGAGAACTAGTTGGGACATTGTCTTCTCCATTATATGTTGATGTTGTTTGAATTAGAGTTAGTTGTATCTCTCCATATTCTTTCCTTTATCCTGATCTCCCATCCCTTCTCCATTTAATTCTCTAATTCTAGTTTCCCATTTACACGTTTATAATGCTGCATTATTTTTCTCCTTCCTTGGAAGAGCGTACCACCTACTCTTGTTCATTATGAACTACTTAATCTGTGGATATTCTAAAGGAAACATACACATATAAGAAAAATCATACAATGTATGTCTTTCTGGGTTTGGGGTTTCTCCCTCATGATCACTGTTATTAGCTCTATCCATTTCTCATAAATATTTGAAATACAAATTTTATTCATCTATGTCAATTATTCTTTATTTTCCTGTGTTTAACCTTTCCTATTAGTTTTAGTTTTTCTTTAGTTAGATTTATGGAATTACAACCTGGCATCCCCTCTTTAAATGACACATTTATCTCTTTTATCTAATTTCTCTTGAAATTACCTTCTTTTATTAAAAGAATCAGTGATTCCTGTTTATGCCTGGTAAAGGAAGCTTATCCAGACATCCTGGGGAATTATCTAATAATATCTAATGATAATAATAGTGTCCACAAATCTTAGTATTGTGTAAATTGAGAAATTTTAGCTTGATTACCAAGAAGGTGGACAGATCTTAAGTTAATTAATATTATACAATGAAGAATTATTATAAGAATTTAAGATTTAATGTGTCATGCTTTGTAATCAAAACATTTTTTTAAAAAAAATATGGCCTTTATTGTAAAGATATTGGTTACTATTCAAAAAAATGTTACACATTTAAATGCAGAAGTAATATACTTTAGGTTAAGAAAGAAAAAATAAGTAGTTCTTCATGTATTTATACATAAGGCAGACTTTACACTTCTGTGACAAAATACCTGACATTTACACCCTAAGGGAAGAAATATTGATTTTGGCTCACAGTTTCAGATATTTCAGTTCATTATCTTTAACTCTATTGACTATGAGCCTATCATGAGGCTGAGAATTGTGACATCAGGAGCATGTGGAATGGAGACTGCTTTTACCATGGCAGATAGGCAGCATAGAGGTAAGAAAGCCTGGAGACTAGGTGCACCCTCCAACGAATGCCCAAACTTGACTAACTTACTCCAACTGTGTAATATCTCCTAAAATGTCATAACCTCACAAAACAATAAAACCAACTGAGACTCAAGCACTTAACATATTAGTCCTAAAGGAGGCATTTTATAGTTAAACCTTAACAGTGTAACCTGTTGGAGTTGGGAATATGCTTCCCTTCTGGTCTTCACAAACTCAAGCAAGTAATAATTGATATTTCCCAGTATATTATAAAATTCTGATCACTGGGTAACAGTTTCCTAGTAAAGTTCCTAGTAAACTAGACATGGTTCAGTCAAATATTTGCCCTCTTTTGGTCTTCCAAATGTGCTGATAAAAGTAATACAGCCACCCAGTTTGATATAATATAATATATATTATATATTATATATATAATCACCTAGGTTGAAAGGCAAAATGGTCATTCAGATTGACTGGCAATGAAATCATACAGATTGACAAGCAGCAAAGTCATCTAGATTGAATGCAGCTGTTTAATTTTCTTCCTTTTATTCTTTTATGGTTCTACTATCTGCTATGTTTGTGATTTTGATGTTATCATCTATTAATTTAAGGCATTAATGTAGGTAATTAAAAATATTAAGTGAAATTTTCTATGTAAACAGGGTCTAGTATGCCACAAAAAACAGCAATGGTAGATATCAATATATATCTTATATATTGTCAAGATACCTAAATATTTCTGGAGTATCTGGAGTATTAAATATAATACTCACTGAATAGATATTCAATGAATTTTATGCAATGTTTCTGGAAATTATTAAAAATTGACAGATTTGCTATCTCACAGAAATTTTTTTTTATAAACTTAGAACAAAAATCTAAGTGAGAAGACTATCTTTGAGTCACTTTACTTCAATCAGTCCTGTAGCTCAAAAACTAATTTGCTATGTATTTTTTTTATAGAGATTGCTTCCTGGAAATATCTCACTCTCTTTTGTTCACTATACTTTAAATACATAATGGCTATTTCTATACATCATTGTCTCATGGATTTTCTGTAGGTGTTCTACACTTGGAAATTTATATAAAATGAAGCTTAGAGTGGGTAATTTATAAATGTTCATGTAGTAATTTGGAGTTGGTTGTTTTTTAAGATCTGTTATATTATTTTACTTTGGTCTAAGCTATTACTTTTTGTCATATGTTACTTTAGCCCACTTTTAAATTTATATAGCATTCTAAGAAGAAATAATTTATTGATCCATTCTACTGTTATTGACATTTGGTAAGTTTCCAAATTCTTCCATAAAAGTTGCTGTACAATGGCATTTTTATAGTTTCTCTAGAGATAAATTTAGGAGTGGAAAGAGTGAGTTGTAATATATGCTCATGTTTTTGTTTTTATACCCAAAGTTTTATTTTATCAGTTTATACTCAAATTAGTATATGTTGCCTATTGTTACATATATTTGTCATTACCCTATTAAGAATAAACAGGCCACTCCAACTGGGTAATTTCAGAGGAGCTCAGTTAAGGGATTATTTAAATTATGTAGAATAAAATAGAACACAGAAAAGAATGGGGAAAACTGTAAGGCTAGCACAGCCAAATATTGCTGTATCTCCTCATGAGGAAGAGATGAGTGGTTCCTGCAAATGGATGAGAGTTAGTATGTAGATGGGTTCAGCTGATACGTCTCATGGCTTTCAGGCTAAGTAGAAGGACATACCTTCAGTGACTTGAAATGCCAGGGACACTGCTAGAGAACAAGCTATTCTGACCGCATTCTTATTGTATTTCTATATTGTTGGGGACCGATTCCGGACAGCAGTGTCCTTACTTTATCAAGCCTTACAAAGGCAGGAAGTTCCTGGCCTAACCGCGGGCTGTACAACTTCCTGGAGTACGTGCTAATCAGCCAGCTGCAGGGGCCTGGGACCAAAGTGACCTCACCCTCCCTTAGGAATTTTCCATTCTTCTCTCCGTGCTTTCCCTGCTCCCCCACCCTGCCTGAAGCCCTGTTTATAAGCCTCAATACCCAGTCAATAAATGAGACCTCGATGCGACTCAGACTGACTCTGTCTTCCTTTATGCGCCTGGTCTCCTTTCTCTCTTGCCCCCATTGATCTTTCAGGAGGTGCCTCCTTGGGTCTCATCAAATAACCTGGCCCACGGGATGGGGCAAGTGGCACCCGAACGTGGGGCTCGAGGCATGGTGACCTGCCGGACGACGGACAACAGAAGGGGCCCGGAGAGGATCAGGGTAGAGAGGCCCGGACCGCATCACTCGTGCAACGCAGGAGAGTCTTGAGGTAAGTGTGTCGTCCCATCGATCATGGGCAAAAATTTATCTAAAGAGGCTGTTTTTCTAAAGGAGATGAAAAGGTAATCTTAGGGAGAGAGGAATAAGAGTTAAGAAAAAGGATTTGATAAATTTTTTTCAATATGCAGAGGAGAAATGTCCCTGGTTAGTGATTAATGGACCAGAAATTCACCCTCTGACTTGGAACAAGGTTGGAAAAGATATTAACAAATTACTCAGAGACAGGGAAAATGTCCCCAATGCCTTTTTTAGTTTTTATGGTGTGATTAGAGGTGTTCTAAAGGAAGCAGAGGGAGATGGGCGTGTTTCACATTTACTAGCCCTTGCAGAGGATTTTCTCTCAAACTCCCCCTGCCTGACACCCAAGGGTCCAGAGGTTTATTGACATCTACTGGTAAGAGCGCTCTCTGTCCTGTCTGTGTCTCTCTGTCATGTTACTTTTGTTTTGTACCAGTCGATAGATTTGTACTTTGCAGGCTCTCACTGGGGCAGACGTGTCCGGACAGTGAACCTGGCGGCGAAGGGAGACGTCCCAGAGCCCTAAAGCCACCTCAGAGGTGACGATTTGGTTTAGGAGCATCTTTGGGTATCTTCCCCCATGATGGGAGGAAGTGCCACTTTGTATTTTGTCCCGGGAATTTGTCAGAGCCATTTTGTGGTTTTTTTTGTATGTTTTGTTGTGATCATTGTTACTTTACTCTCTCCTTCTCTTCCAAGAAAAAAAGGTGCATGTCTGACTGACAGGGATGTGGAAGCCCCTGATGTCTGTTTGATTAAGGACAGAGATCCGCCAGTCTGGATTGTTTTTGATGTGATTGAGCCCGGAGGGTCAAACCCCCCACCCAGAGCACATCAGGCTGTCATTGTTCTTGGAGCTTTGTTGGTTGTTTTGTTGGGGCAAAGTTTTTTCGTGTGCCCTTGGTCTTGTGTGTAATGTATTAATTGTTCTCATTGTTGACTTGATTGTGACGGACACTATGGGACAGTTCCCTTCTTCTCTACTAGACCTTTGCCTAGCCCACTGGAAGGATGTGTGAGCCACAATAGAGGGAACTGGGTTCCCCACCCCCACTCCCCGATTGAACTGAGATAAACAGGTAGCTCCTGCCAGGTGGGGCTTGCATCCTGCAAGAGGGGCTTGCTGGCTGTGAATGAGGCCATCATCTCAGTGCTGATGTTCCGGTTCTTGGATTGTCTGTGTAAATGTTATTTGTTTCTGTCTGCTAACTTCCCTTATTTTCCTAAAGGAAGAGGAGGAAAGAGAAGCATAACAAAGGCCACCTCCGTCCCTCCCTAACTCTCTTGCCATCAGGACTGCAGCCAGCTGGCTGCTCTCACGAGGGTGGGGATGCATGCTCTCGGTACAGGCGGGCAAAGACAGGAGCTCTGGAGAGGGCAATGGGGAACTGCCTGCAATTGACAAAAACTGTGTGAACACTAAAGAGAGAATCTGACCCTCCCTTCCTTTACTGTGATAACTTCAAAGTCTCTTCTGCTGGCCAGGAGCTTCTCTTGTTAGCCCTTCTCTGTCCTGGTATTGCTTGAAAAGAAATGTTAAATTACCAGTTCAAGATACTGGGAAAATTATGCTTTTGTTTCCACAGGAAAAATAAAAATTTACATGGTGTGAAACCTCAATAACCCCCCTTCCTCTATCCCCTACAGACAAAGAGGAGCCTAAACCAAGATTCCTAAGTGTAGACAAGAAGTTAGACCCCTTTGTCCCACGTGGCTTTATCAGCTACAGAAACAGAGTCAGAATATATGACCATCTGGCAGAGGCTAAGTGGTCATAAAACATCCCAAACTTCTCAAACCCCAGAGACAGCTTGTAAAACTCCTAGACACGGTTGTTTAACAAACAAGAAATAAAGATAACATGAAAAATTATTGATGTGAACCAGAAAGAAGGGAGGCAGGCTGTGAGAGATAAATTATGTGGTCTGTGCCTTTAAGAACTAGCCTCACAAAGAAAGGGCGCTCCCTGCTGTACGTGAGAGATTTGGAACGAGCCCCCTGCCGAGGCCTGTAAACTTTGACTTCATCTGAATAAACCTTGCTTTTTGCATTCTGTAACAATGGGTTTCGGTCATTTGAGTTCAGTGGGTTACAAATACTTGCCATCATTTAAGAGAATTGGTTTCAAATTATTGTTGGTTAAGATAAAATATAATGTTTTTATAAAAATGGCTTGAGATAAAAAAAAAAAAGGAAAAATGTTTCAGATTTCTTTGTCTTGCTATTCTGCTGTTACATTGAGACTCCAAAAGGTCATACTTGTAAAAATGTCTGTCTACTCTACAGGTATGAATGAAAAATGTGGCCACATGTATGTTTGGTTTTGAATGTCTGAGTTTGCATGTTTTTGTGTTAAGAAATGCAAGTTAATACTAGTCATCTGGCTATTCAGATACTAGTTTAAAGCATAAACTGTTCTATTTTAATAAAAAAAACTGAGAGGTATATTTGACTAATATATCTATAGGAGAACAAATTGGCCTGGTTATTGTTACCAAACTTAGAAATATTTTCAAGATTAGGCCTAGATTTGTTTGGCTCAGATACATTTAATAGATAATGGTCCTCAAACCTGTCAAAGATCTGTTAAATATGGTATTTACAGTATTTGATAAAAAGCTTACTATAGCAAACAGAGACTCTGAGCTCCCCAGCTCCCCAGCTCCTAGCAATGACTCCCAAGGTCTCCAAAGAAGATATGGAACAATAACAAGAAGATGCCACCTGAATTGTGGACAACACTGACCACTGGGCAAGACGCTCTGACTCAACACCTGCTTCCAGGGATCTGGCCTATGAGACACTGACAAGATAAGGTCAGTCCTTCCTCCACAGGGAGAATTTCACATTATGGGCCCAGCAGCCAAGACTGATGCTGTCCTGACACCTGTCCTGCCAACACTATGAAGACTATAGGAGCCTGGGATGATGGCAATCTGGGTAATGGATAGTCTCTGTTGTTTTTTAAATAGACTTAAAAGTCTGCACTCAGGTAAAGTTTATCCTTCTCAGATCTTTGATGACATTGATGACTGGACTAGCTATAGCTTTCTCAGCTTAGTAATTAATTGATCAATGGATTAATTAATTAAAGCTAATAAGTCTCTTTAAAAAAGATAAACAGGTTCTAAATATAGACTTACAGATGCTTTCATTAGGCCAAGGAAATTTCAGTCCAATCTATACTTGGTTCTCCAGATAGAAAAGACACTATGGATTTCAGGGCAAATTGATAATACTACAATTACTAAGACTATGGGTCTAAAAGTTCCAAATAAGTTCATAAGTTTTAACTCCTGTTCCTAGTTTATATCTATCTCAACAGGTTTCCACTTGGCTGACAGATACATCCAAGCATCATTTGCTGGTGACAACCTACTGCAAATGACACCCAGTCAATAAATGAGACCTCAACGCGACTCAGACTGACTCTGTCTTCCTTTATATGCCTGGTCTCCTTTCTCTCTTGCCCCCATTGATCTTTCAGGAGGTGCCTCCTCGGGTCTCATCAAATAACCTGGCCCACGGGACGGGGCACTATATCATTCTTGCAAGCATCAGTGGCTTATGCCATTAGCCAGTTAAGGGACATGGAAACATATCAGTGATATTCACATACTACTTCACATATAGAACCCAGATTTTCCATAAGATGTTTGTTCTTACCAAAGTTCAATGGCTTCAACACTACCATAACAACCTGGTGAGTATGAACCAGTCTGTGATGATTTCTAAATTGAGTATTTTTTTAAACAAATTTAGTTACCTAGTTAGTTAGTTTACATCCTGGCCACATTTTCTATTCCCTCATCTCCTTCCATTCCCTCCCCCACCATTGTTCCTATGCCCCAATATACTTCTTTTTTGTTTCTGTTTAGGAAGGGCAGGTCTTCCATGAGTACTAACAAAGCATGACTCATCAATTTGCAGTAAGACTAAGCACCTCGCCATGTACCCCATGTATTAAGGCTGGGCAAGGCAACCCAGTGTGAGTAGGCTAGGCTCACAACTAAAAATACAAGAGCATGATTTATGAGTTCATTAAGTGATTCCCACCCTCCCCGATTTTGTGGGTTGTTTATATTTTCTTCTTTAACATGGATATTCTCAAAATAATCTTTCATTGGTATTGTGGTTAGAACTTCTCTCAGGGCACATGATTAAACTTTTATGTGGAATTTTGTTAAGGGAAAAATAAACTTTTATGTTTAAATGGTAAGCAATCAAATTTTTGTGAATTTTACACATAAATTAATTCCAAATTATTAGTCACTTAAGATTGTGCATATATGAAATCAAATACTCGTTTTCACTGTAACATTTTAATCAGTCTCGAAAGTAGTATGACACAATTATTTTTTCTATGGTTAACACCTGTCTCCTAGTGATTTATGGAAAAGTAGTTTACTGATTCATGTTACCACTTTTTCTGTAGAAATAATTGATACATTGTGTATTGTCCCAGTGTTCAATTCCCTTACATTTATCTATTTGTTCCTTTTTCAGCTGGTAACATAATACCTGGATTATTACAACTTTATCATATCAAAATAATACATGAGGACAAATTCGTCCTTAGAAGAATTTCAGATCTTCTAGACCAGTGGTTCTCAACCTTCCTAATGCTTTGAAACTTTTATATAGTTCTTCATGTTGTAGTGACCCCGAAACATAAAATTATTTTTGTTGCCATTTCATAACTGTAGTTTTTAATCATAATTTAAATATCTGATATGCAGGATAGCTGATATGTGATCCCTGTGAAAGGGCCATTTGACCCCCAAAGGGCCTACAAGCCACAGATTGTGAGTTACTCTTCTAGACTATTAGTTTTAGCAGTTGACACTCAAGTTATAAAGTCTTTTGAAAGAGTGTTATGTTATGTTGTTTACAATGAATCAACTCTACAACATGTTGAGACATAATTGATTATTAAAATTCTGCTATCATTCCATTTATTTAAATTTTCCTTTACATCCTCCCAATGGTTTTATAAATTTCTACAAAATTGCTTTATATACTTTTAGATTTGTTCTTATGTTGTTTAATTTTGTGGCTATGTTAAACATTACTTATTTTACTTCAGCTTGTATTTGTAATTGTTTTCAGAATTTTATTTACTTTTTAAATTGATTTTAACATCCACCACACCTTATAAATACCTATAAATTAAAATAATCATATTTTCTTGGATTTCTTATAATATGAAATTCATTATTTGCAACAAAAGGTTTTCATTTTATATTGTTCTACATATATCTTCTGTATATGCTTTAAAGTTATTGTATTGACTAGTTAAGTGGTCAGAACAGTAATACTATGTAGTAGTCTACCATGTAGTAGTCTAGATTTTACAGAGAAAGTTGTAACAATTATTTTTATGAGTACTTTTATTAATAACATTTGGTATTCATATACAGCTACTACTAAGGACACTTCATTTTTATTATTAGTTTGCTAATATTAATTGGATCAAGATTAAGAATACTTTGTAGGATTTATTCATATTTCCACTTCTGCAATTTTGTAGAAAAATAAAATTGATAATTAGAATTGTACTGATACCACTGTGCTGAAAAATTACAGTCACTATTCCAGTTAATAACTAACATCCATATTGAAAAATGGCACTAAAATTTTAATGTTTTACTATTTAAGAGTTCTATAAATAATTTCCTATGTATGGAAATTCAGAAATAAACATTATTTTAAAATTGTGATATGGTGATATTGTGTTCCCCAAAATATTGTGCACCCTAATAAACTTATTTGGGGTCAGAGAACAGAACAGCCACTAGATATAGAGGCCAGAAAATGGTGGCACACACGCCTTTAATCCTATCCCTTGAGAGGCAGAGATCCATCTGGATCTCTGTGAGTTTAAAGCCACACTAGAAACAGCCAGGCATCGTGACTCACGCCTTTAATCTCAGGAAGTGAGACTTTAATCCCAGGAAGTGATAGCCGAAAGCAGAAAGGTATATAAGGCACGAAAACCAGGAATTAGGGCAAGTTAAGCTTTTAGGCTTTGAGCAATAGTTCAGCTGAGATCCGTTTGGATGAGGACTCAGAAGCTTCCAGGCTGAGGAAACAGGAGCAGCTGAGAAAATGACAAGGTGAGGTGGCTGTGGCTTGTTCTCCTTCTCTGATCTTCCAGCGTTCACCCCAATATCTGGCTCAGATTTGATTTTATTAATAAGACCTTTTAAGATTCGTGCTACATTGTGAATTCATTGATTCCTCCAAATATTAAGTGCTTACTTAAATATATTTAGTACAATGAGAGATAATTAATAGTCTCACTTCTTTCTATTCACGCCATGGCATTGTTAGTGTTGTACAGCTGTTGTGTGTTCCCACGTATCTTTAAAAAAAAAAACCTCTTATTGTATTGTACATGATTTTTGCTTGGATCCTGAATCTACTTCAAGGAACCAAGTATTAGATCAGTATAGTATTTATAGAGATTTTGGTAGTTAATCACAACTTTAAATGACTGTAAGAACTAAGAATACCAACAATGAATATTATCTAACAGCTATCTATGACATTAATATTATCTATTATGTATCAATTATCAACATAAAACTTGTTAGCTTTTTATTCAGTCAATAACAAACTAATTGAGAAAAGAATAATGGGAAAATAAGGGCAAATAATTAGCCTCAGAAGGTTATGGACTCCTGCATGAGAATCTAAAGTCCCCAATGACAGAAACTGAAGATAATAGAGATGGAAAGAAATCCCATATTCATGAAGTGCAAAAGTAACATTGTTAACATGACCATATTACTTAAAGTAATGTATAGGTTCAATACACACGTTACAAAAATTCCAGTGATATTCTTTACAAAAAGAAAAAAAGAAAATTTAACATTCCTGTAGAAACATAAAACATTTCAAATAGCCAAAGCAATTTGACTAAAAGAGGAGCAATGAATGCATTATAATACCTAACTTTAAACTATACTACAAATTTGTAGTTTAAAGATAAAACCTATTTCTGGCACTGTTACTAGGGCCAAGAACTTGTGGTTAGACAGATCAAAGGCCCTTGGGGAGAACCTACTACACATATTCTCCTAAATGGATATAGTATTAAAATGGCTCCTTATGACCTATGATTATACTCATAGATTAATGCATCATTCAACCATTATCAAAGAAGCTTCTTTTTGCAATAGATTGCAATTAATGCAGAAACCCACATTGGTCAAGGTGCAAACAATAAAAGATTATTGAGTGCTCAGTTCTTAAAGGGACATCTGTTTTATACTCTTCTCTCCAAAAGTTCAGGGACCATTGTGGAAGAGAGTATAAAAAAATGTGAAAGCTAGAGGTAGTGAGTGACTACAGTGAAACAGAGTTCTTCAGATACAGCAGGATGCCGGGCGGTGGTGGTGCATGCCTTTAGTCCCAGCACTTGGGAGGCAGAGGCAGGCAGATCTCTGTGAGTTTGAGGCCAGCCTGGTCTCCAAAGCGAGTTCCAGCTACACAGAAAAACCCTGTCTCGAAAAAACCAAAAAAAAAAAAAATACAGATACAGCAGGACAATTGCACATATGGACTCATAAGAGTTGTGATGAATTAAAAAGGCCTGTGAAAGTTCAAGACAGACCAACTCCCAGCACAGAGATGAGGGTTTGTTATGATGTACTGTTAGGTGAAGAGCTAATGCTAGTTGATAGCTGCTGCAAGAGAATGAATCCTTTTTTTAAATGTACTGCCCTTTGAAGGTTACCACGCTCCAGTTGAAGGCCAAATATCCTAGAGAATATGTGCTGCAGAAACTGAAACTGATGGGTTAAAGAAAGAGAGAGAGAGAGAGAGAGAGAGAGAGAGAGAGAGACAGAGACAGAGACAGAGACAGAGACAGACAGAGACAGAGAGAGGATACAACATTGGATGGGTAAGGAAGGGAGAAGTATATTGGTTGAGTTGGGAGACGTAGTGATTATACATTGTATAAAATTCATAAAGAACTAATAAAAATGAGTAATAATCACACATGGATGTGTTAATCAATGGGGTAGAAGACAGAAATAAATTATTATAGCCACAGATATCTGATTTTGAACAAGTCACACAAACATACAATAAAGAAAAGCAACAACCTCTTTAACAAGTTGTATTGGACAAAGTGGATATATGCATTTATAGAATCAAAATCAGCACTGCAAAAAATTGATCCAAGAAGGCCAACAACCGTAATGAGACCTGAAACCTTGAAACTATTAGTGAGAAAGGGGGAAATAATTCTAGATAAAGGCAAAGGTATGAACTATGTGAACAGGCCTCCAGTGCATCTCATCTCATGTCTTGTCAAATAAAATATCATGATATTAAAGAGCTTCTTCAAAGCAAGGGAAAAAATTAGCTGAGTTAAGAAACAAACTACAAAATCTTTCAAGCCACTCATACAACCACAGATTAATATCCAGAATATAGAAAGAACTAAAAGAATACACAGAACCCTCGTGTAAATAACTAAATAAATAAATGGGCAATGAACTGAACACAGTTCTCAAAAGAAGGAACACAAGTGATCAGTAATTATATAAAATGTGCTCAGTATTTTTAGTCTTCAGGGAAATACAAATCATATATAAATTGAGATTTATTTTATTCCTATTAGTATGGCTACCATCAACAATAAACAAATAAAGAAACATAAACAACTATTCTGTCAAGTATGTGGGAATAAAAGAACTCTAAAAATTTGTAATGGGAAATGCAGATTAGTCTACTCACTATGAAAATCAATACTTTTCACAGAATATTACAAATTTAAACTACCAGATATTTCAGCTATACTATTCCTAGACATATACCCAAAAGAACCAAAGCTACATATCTATGTTTAGTGTAGCACCAAACACAATTGCCATGTTAAATATGCATCTTAGGTGCCATCAACAGATGGATAGATGAGAATTTAGTTTATAATACAATATATACAGTATAAATTACTGTTTTTCAAAGACTTATGAACAAATAACTATTCGCCACAGATAGGGTACCAATGGAAGATCGAAGAAGTGTTTTTATTCATGTCTCTCTTAATGAACCAGTAAGTTTTCTGCGGTTAGTTACAAAAAACATAGGTGATTCAAGGACAGCTAAATAACTGAAATGTCCTTAGAAGTATGACAACTTCTTAAGCTGCATCTCTGGAGCTCCCTGAGCAATCAGTATGTAGTTTAGACAGAAGGCTTGCTTATGTCTAGCAATTATTATGATTTATCTAACCTTGGAAATGGGGCTTGTAAATCTTGTAGGTTTCAGGAACTTCCTGATCCTTCTAAGTTTTGTTTACTTCATGAATCTTAGGAGCTTGTCTCCTCACTCCAGTAGGGAATGTAGCTACAAATAGCTACCAAGAAAAAATGGAGTTATCTTATTTTTACAAAATTGGATGATTGAATTAAAGATCATCATGTTAAGAAAAATGAACTAGACCTGGGAAGACATGCAATAGATAATTTCAGTTATATACAGAATTTAGGAAAAACAGACATGAAAATAGTTCCTCTTGGAAATGTGTCAAAAGATAAATGGAATTTTAAGGTGATACAAGATGCTAATAGAGGGAGTGAGCATAATCAAAATACATTATAACCATATTTAAAAAATGTCTCAATGATACTATTACTTTACACATTAATATGCACTAATAAAATTTTTTACAATTTCAATTTTAAAAGTTTATCAGTGTAACAAATAAATTGCTTATCAAAATTCTAAATTATTTTAACAGAAGGTAACATTTAAATAATTTCAATTCAAATAGAAACAGAAAGTCTAGAATTTCCAAGACAAATCTGAAGGAAAAGAATGAAACATAAAAATTTAGGAACATATATTCATCTCTAGTATTGAAGAACATATGGTATTTATTCAAGAAAGTAAACTGTGTTAAGTAATAGAAAGCCTGAAACAGGTTCACACATGGATTCTTACCTGGTCTCTGAAAAGAAAGACACTGAAGTAGCATGAATAAGTTTATATTTTTATAAGTGGAATTCAGCCACATAAGTACTGTGCCCCACACAACATAAAAATAACAGAAAATGAATTGAAACATAACAGAAGGTAAAAGTATAAAGCTTACCATAAAATAATATATGGACTGTCTGAGTTTAGAGTATGCTCAGGATTATGAAATGGACAAAATTCATTAACATATTCAAATATAAATTTAGAACAATGAAGAATATTAAATGCACATTTGGGGTTATTACAGATTTATTTAAAACTCATGGTTTAGAGAAGTTATTGATCATGTATCATTAATTGCTGTCTGAATTTGAATCTCATCTATAAAAAAGGAATAGTAATCAATATTCTAATTAATCATGCAAAGAATTTTTTCAATACTTGCTTTGTTACAACTCTTGTCAGTAGAGGTTTTCTATAGCCTTTCAGATAATTAAAACTGATGAGATAACTATACAAGAAATACTTTGCTAGGGCCGGGTGGGTTGATGCACGCCTTCAATCCCAGCACTCGGGAGGCAGATGCAGGTTGATCTCTGTGAGCTTGAGGCCAGCCTTGTCTATAGAGTAAGACCCAGGACAGGCACCAAAACTACACAGAGAAACCCTATCTTGAAAAACAAACAAACAAACAGAAATATATTGCCTTAGCCAAAAATAAAATTTGATTTTTCATTGGAATTTCATATGGTTGGTAGAAGGGGGTAAGATTGGGCCCTTCCTCTATTTGGGATGAACACACTATGCTGTTAGGATAAGTTTGATATGCAGATTCTTATGCCTTGATCCCTCATGCTGGGATTACAAGTGTGATCTATCACAGCTACCATCTCTTCCTTTTCAGATGTGCTTCAAATGTACTCACATAAATCGATTATGTAGTTTTTCTAAATAAAAGAGCAAAGTAAAAAAAAAGAAAATACGTAAGAGAGTTTGAAGACTCTGTGAGAGTAGAAGCAAGATTATTAGGTACCGTGTAGGCACATCTATCAAATCTGTATTTCTAGAAGAAGAAAAGACCCAACATGGAGGATTTTGACAGGATTTGTGGTACCAGAAACATTTTTTCTTTATAAGTTTTAATAAACATATCACCTAACTGCATGACTTTGACAGTTGTTAATCCTGTGAAACCATCCACAGAAATAAATTCATATTTCTATCAACACCAAAAGATTCCTTTTTTTAATAAAATTAAGAGATTTTCTATTCATTTTACATATCCACCATGGATTCCCCTGTCCTCCTTCCTCCCACCCCCCAAGCCTCCCCCCCATCCCATCCCCCATTCCCACCTTCTCCAAGGCAAGATCTCCCCTGGGGAGTCAGCAGAGCCTGGTACATTCAGTTGAGGCAGGTCCAGTTCCCTCCTCCCTGCACCAAGGCTGACCAAAGGGTCTCAGCATAGGTACCAGGTTCCAAAAAGCTGGCTCATGCAGCAAGGACAGGTCTCGGTCCCACCGCCTGGAGGCCTCCTAAACAGTTCAAGCTAAACAACTGTCTCACTTAACAGAGGGCCTGGTCCAATTCCATGGGGGCTTCTCAGCTGTTGGTTCACAGTTCACGGGTTTCCACTAGTTTGGCTAGTTTTCTCTGTACTTTTACCAATCACGGTCTCAATATCTCTTGCTCATATAATCCTTCCTCTCTCTTGTTGATTGGACTCCTGGAGCTCCACCTGGGGCAGATTTCTGCATCTGCTGCCATCAGTCAGTGGATGAGAGTTCTATCATGACAGTTAGGGTGTTCAGCCATCAGATCACCAGAGTAGGTCAGCTCAGGCACCCTCTTGACCATTGCCAGGAGTCTATAGTGGAGTCATCTTTGTAGATTCTGGGGACCTCTCTAGCACTGTTTCTTCCTGTTCCCATGGAGTCTTTATTTATCATGGTATCTCTTTCTTTGTTCTCCCACTCTGTTCCTGATCCAGCAAGGACCTCCCGCTCCCCTAAAGATTCCTTTTGACGCTTGCATCTATTTGCTCCAGGCAGTGCACATAAATGATGTTCAGGCTATGTAGTGTGGAGTACATACTGCTCTAGCTTCCTTCTCCCACGATGTTATCAGGAAATCTCTCCATGAACTACCCTAAAAGATTTGATTGTTGAGTATTCTATTGCATTTATACATTTACTGTTGTCTAGCAATTTATTTGATAATAAATATTTAAATTATGTATAATCTTTGGTTATTGAGAATTAAACTGCTAAAACCAGCTGTTGCAGACAAAGTGTTAATTTTTCTGGAGCATCTAGTTGTGATGGTTGTATATTAATTGTATATTTAACTTTTAAAAAATTGCCAAACCATTGCCCAAGGTTATTTTACCATTTGTTTTCCATTTTTATTACTACTACATGGGTTTCAAATGTTCTGTATTCCTGTCAACACTTTACTTTGTCAATCTGTTTAATTTTAATAAACAAATGTGAACTAAAAAAAAAAGAAAGAGTCTGAAGAAATAGATATATTTCCCTTTGTTAGAAATCATAAAATATTTATAGGTATTAAAACAGCATTTGACATCTTGTATTGCACTATTTCCTATGTCAATTGAAAAAAAAAGATAAAATGCTGAAAAATATGAATAAGAGAAGTGGAAAAATATCCAATGAAACTTGATATTGGATAAACATGGACATATTAGTATGTGTATTCATTTATCAATCTACTATCCATAAGAGTTCTAAAGGAAATAGAAACACCCTTATACAAAAACAATACCTTTAGCAGACATTGCATCCAATAGAACATCCAAATGCTTAAAAACTGCACTAAATCTTTAGGAAGGAGCACATAGATTAGGCTCTTACTAGATGCCATTGTATACCTACCAAATTTTCCTAAATGAATCACATTTGATTTAAAATATTGATGAGGACTAGTGTAACTAGAATCATAACACAGTGCTAATGGAACTCACATTTGAAAAAAAATCACCCAGGAAAGTATTTTGACAGCCACTAAGTGATTTGAGCATTTGTAAATTCTTAGCAACATAGAATGCTCTCACACAGCTGATATGGATAAAAAAAGCAAAACCCATGAAATACAACAAAATAAATGCAATATTTAAAAAAATTTAAAGTTTTGGGAAAGTTTTTTCATACAATTTATTTTCATCATGTTTTTTCTATTTCTTGACTACACTTGATCCTCCCTCACCTTCATATCATCCAACTTACATTCTTTTTCTTTCTCTCTCTCTTTCAAAGGAACCCAAACAAATAAACAAACAAAAAAAAACAAAATAAAATACAAAGAGATAGAAACAAAATCCTTGAAAAACTAAGGAACACAAAAAGTCCCATAAAAACAAAAATCAAAACAAACAAGCAAAAGACCAATAAGACAAAATATGTCAAAACAAAGAAAAATGAAACCAGAAGTCCACAAAATTCCATTGAGTTCATTTTGTGTTAGCCAATTACTTTTGGGAATGGGGCCTACCTGAGACATGTTTGCTGTACTCAGTCATACAGCATTGGAGAAAACCAGTTTTCCCTTTTCCAGCACATAACTTTTGCAGACAATTTCTTAGTTAGAGTTGGGACCCATGTAAACTTTCCCCTCTTAGAGCTGGGACCCTATCTGGCTAGAATTTGTGAAGGCATTTACATGCTCATAGTCTCCACAAGTTCATAAGTGCATCAGTCCTTTTGTGTCTGGAAGGTAGTTTCCTTGGAGTCACACAATTTAGGCCTGAGTGCAGGTCTCTTACTTCCTGTATTGTCCAGTTGTAGACCTCTTCTCACATACTACAAGAAGAAGCTTTCTGATGTAGGATGATCAAGGCACTAATCTATGGATATACGCTGAAATATTTTGTAACATATATGGAAAATACATTAAATAGATTTTGAAATTAGGATACTGTTAGGCATGTAACTGAAAAGCTCAATATGGGATTTTTTTTCTTTTTGTAGTGTTACTAACATATTGTTCTTCAACAAACTCACTGATTTTATCTTTATGGTAAAATCATAATAATCCAAATTTGATATTTATACAATACATGCTTACTTTATATATTATTCTACTTCATTTTGAAGTTTTAAAATCCTACAGAAGTTGATACATACAATAATGTTCTCTATATGTATCAGGTGTTTTCCAAGCATATGCTATGTTTGTTACTTATCTCTTTAACTAAAATAGCAAGTGGTATCTTCAAAAACATACTATCCATTAGGATGACTATGGTCTCATTACCAATGAAACAGAAAGGTCTTTCTGTGCTGGTTACATGAGTGAGTGACTGTCTGCAAAGCCAAGCAAACTGCCATCTTGGGGCAGTCTGCTCTGCCCACCTTACAAAAGATCACTCAGATGGGCTTCTTGATAGTTTATACCCCTCAACAGAGGTCAAGATAGGACACATGATTCTTTCCTGAATATCTTGCTGTCACCTGGAAACTCTTCATGTGCCTGCGAAAGAGGCTATTGTATACATAGTTTGAAAAAAAAACCCAAAAACTAGAGTGGGCTCTACAAACAGGTAGTGACTGCAGGAAGCTCTCTTCCCTGCTGGATTAGATGTTTCAAGTGTGAAGATTTGGAGTGCCCATTCGCCTGAAAGTAAGCCCTCACTTCTACCCTGTCAGAAAGGAAGCCCAATAAACCAATTGGTTTTCCAGAGTGAAATCTCCTGGGAGAGATTGTTCATGGGACCTGAGGAGGAGGGTTAGAATTTGTTCAAGTTTTCCCCTGGGAAGGAATTTTAGTAACCCCTGATAATGACATGTTATTGATATACCTTCAGGGGAAAACAATTATCCTTGGGGAAAAATATACATGAACAATTATTTTAAAATTCTAATTTTCATTTTTGAAGACATTTCCCTGGTTCAGTTGGTTTATATCCTAGCTCCTTATTTAGAAAAATAAGATAATTAAATTAATATTTACATTTTTATATTATGTAACTTTGAAAAGGTTGTAGAAATTTGCACAAGCCTTCCAAAATTTGAGGTTGCTACATAATTTTGTTGGAGACTGATTTATCCTCATGATGGACACTTGACTTTATGTGCTTTGAAGGTTATCCATGCTAAAATTGATTTGGCCGTGGTTTTCGGTACGGAGTCTCTGGAACTTTGATTACTCAATTTCCTTATTCTGAAGAAGACCTACAAATGCTCTCTGAGGTAATTATTGACCATGTCTGCTGTTAGCCACTTGAGGAAAGCATTCAGGACCATACTCTTCACTCATTACTGTGCTTGCTGGAGTCAATGTGCAATAAATATTGAATAAGGAGGAGGACATCAGTAGGGGATACATTTAGGCATTTACCCAATATATTGCTCACTTTTAGAAGCAACTTTACTCAATCTTTTCACTAGTTATGGATGTATATGCTTTTTGCCCAGCATAGTCAGAATTAACACCACTCTAAGATTAAACTTACATTTATAAATACAGTCCCTGATATGCAAAATGCTTCTCACAAGATAAAAGCTTATTTTGAGGGCATTGCTGCAGGTGTTAGACAAGGAAGCAAACTGCTAGAAGAGATAAGAATAAAAACAGGGTGCAGAATGACTTCGTCAGCCTGGATCAGACTTTGGGGTGTCTAATACCGGACAGTTCATTGTTGGCATATTTAAAACAGTACAATTTGGGAAAAGGTTTCCTGGCAGCAATCATTTCAGTTACAGGTGCACAATACAACTTAAAGTGTGACTACATAGAAACTCCTTTTCCTAGTACATGTGACCATGAAAATGGGTTCTGTAGCTTAAAGGTCTAGAATCTAATGTGCTCTCTGACGAAGTTTGCATAGAAGTCAACAGTCTATAAAGTACATGTGACATCTCCCCTGAGGATGCGTTCTATAACCTGGAAGATAGGGAAGGAGAGTTTGGGGCAAACATTCTGGGGGATTTGAATGAGATTGGCCTCTATTGCAAAAAGATAATGACATCTACCTCCACAGACAGCAAAACGGTCACTAGGTGGTTAACAAAATCCACTCTCCACTTTCTGGATGGAATGCAGGTATTTGATTTTATCTCCTCCACTGAGGAGACACTGCTGTGTCATTAACATTCCTGGTTCTCTTAGTGCTTCTCTGTGATTCCAAGGCCCTCTACACCCTCTACATTATTTTTTTAGAAGCTTATTTCTTGCTTATATGACAAACTGAATAGTAGCTTAGAGGCTTATGTCATCTGCATCCCATACAATTAGTAGGTGAATTCAACAAAGGTAGATGGTTTTAGGGTTTTCTATCTTTTATTATCTATTTAACAGTCGGGCTGTGGTGGTGCACACCTTTAATCCCAGCACTCAGGAGGCAGAGGCAGGTGGATCTCTGTGAGTTCGAGGCCAGCCTGGTCTACAGGGTGAGATCCAGGACAGGCCCCAAACTACATAGAGAAACCCTGTCTTGAAAAAAAAAAAAACAAAAGAAAAGTTAAGCTAAAATATGATTATATCACCTTCTTTATTACTTGTCCTCTCTCTGACCCTTCCCATGTCCTCCTTTACTTGCTCTAAAATTGTTCTGTTTGCTTCCTTAATATATATACTCCTGCTGAGCTCTTTCAGTGTGACTTGTATGATTTCATGAATAACATAACTTTGCGTTGGATAGTAAGCTCAGGCTCATCTCTGGGAAAGGTTAATTCTCTGTCTGCAATCATGAGTTGCTCATAGTTCTTTGTTTAGAGCTACAACCCTGTGATATTTACTCCTTCAGTGGTAGCATGTCTATTGATATTTGTTGAGGGATAATCATTTTGTACACTGTGAGGGTAAGTCTCTCCCAAGGCACCATTTGGCTGATTTAATAAAGAGCTGAATGTCCCATAGCTAGGCAGGAGAGGATAGGCAGGACTTCTGGGCAGAGATAAGAATTCTGAGAAGAAGAGAGGTAGGATTTGTTAGCCAGATATGGAAGAAGCAGGAAGTACTGAGTAGACATAATGAACCATGAGAAAAATTTCATACATCTCTATCTATAGATGACTAGCAACATATCATTAATAGATATAAGAGAAGGAAAAATAGTATCTCTAGGAGCAAGCTCCCTGATACATTATTCTATTCCAAGCAATCAGTCTTTAATGCAAGTAACCAAATTGGATTCTATAGGTTGTATACACACACACACACACACACACACACACACACACACACACACGCACACACACACACACACAAAAACAGTAATAATAATTATAGAAAACATAATGGATTTAAGATGAAGTTGGAAGAGTCACAGGAGTAATCAAAGGAAAACTTGGGAAACTGAAAAAGATCTAAGTACCAAGGATGTATCCATGTATGGAATTCTTAAAAAATTTAAAATTATAGTTTTTAATACAGCATAACATTTTTAAATGTACAGGTACTTTACTGTATAGATAGTTTATCTTATCATTATTTTATCATATATAAATGCGGATATGAATGAGTTCATTTTGAACATATATTGTTTTAAATTCATAAACAATTAACAGTTTGAATATAGCACATAGAACATGAAAACTTTCATGCTTCTCATTTGAGTGAATGATTCACATTAGAGAATGGTTTGTGTGTAGGAATGTATGGTTTCAAAAATGGCACTCTCAAAAATGACAAATGTAAATAAGAAAGACTGTATAGAGTCAGACAGAGGAGTCTTAAATAATTAGGACACATGTAAAAATAAGTAAAAAACAAAAACAAAAACGAAGAACTGGAAACACCAGGTCAACAAGCTCTTTGACTGACTGTAAAGCACCTTTTGTGACATTTGTCATCAGAATGCACCTTAACCAAGGCATCTCAGAGTCAACAGTTTTGACATAATATTGAGTGGTTGTCATTGCCAACACTAACTTAGTTATTATTTCCAAACAAATATTTCCAACACAAACTATGTAAAGGCCATTTGTAAAGGGAATATGAGTCCTAGTCATGTCTTAGGAACTTTCAAAAACATCTGTGTTAAAAAAACAATCATCATCAGATTTGCCTAGTGTGATCATCAGTTTAAGTAAATATTTCTGATAAAATATTGAATACTGCTTTAAAAAGTGTTATTTTGCTAATGGTTTTGAACAGTGCAGGAGATAATATCCTGCAGGAATGGTCCAACATTGGTAACTGACCAAGAAATATACAAGTGTCTGTCTGATATAAAGAACTTTAAGGAACCCTTAACCAATTTATGTCAAGTGTATGTTCTACCATGATAGATATAAAACACTTAAATACACAAGTCCAATGTATTCTGAAAAATGTAATTACAACATCAAGCGAGGAATTCCTGGTATAGTAATTAGACAGAATTTTAAATACTTATAGATGACCAAGTCACTTAAACTATGTATAATTCTTGGTTCAAAGAAGTATGTTCCTTGAGTGAGAAGTTCATGGAGGAAATTTGTTTCAAGTTCAAGATGGGGAAGCATTTAGATAGTAATTTTTGTTGTGGCATCTTATAGAACAAGCAGAGAGGCTTTTAACTAGAGTTTGGGGAATGGAAACATTTAAATTCTCTGCTTCAAGAACAAATTTAAATACGAAAGACTGTATAGAGTCAGACAGAGGAGTCTTTTATTTTATTTTACAATATAATTTAATTCTACATATCAGCCACGCATTCCCTTGTTCTCCCCCCTCCCGCCTCCTTCCCCTTCCCCCCAGCCCACCCCCCATTCCCATCTCCTCCAGGGCAAAGACTCCCCTGTGAACTGAGATCAACCTGGTAGACTCAGGCAGGTCCAGTCCCCTTCTCCCAGGCTGAGCCAAGCGTCCCTGTATAAGACCGAGGTTTCAAACAGCCAACTCATGCACTGAGCACAGGACCCGGTCCCACTGCCTGGATGCCTCCCAAACAGATCAAACCAATCAACTGTCTCACACATTCAGAGGGCCTGATCCAGTTGGGGGCCCCTCAGCCATTGATTCATAGTTCATGTGTTTCCATTCGTTTGGCTGTTTGTCCATGTGCTTTATCCAACCTGGGTCTCAACAATTCTCACTCATATAAACCCTCCTCTTTCTCGCCAATTGGACTCCCGGAGCTCCACCCGGGGCTTAGCCGTGGATCTCTGCATCAAGTTCCCTCAGTCATTGGATGGGATTTCTAACATGACAATTAGGGTGTTTGGCCATCCCATCACCAGAGTAGGTCAATTCGGGCTGTCTCTCGACCATTGCCAGCAGTCTATTGTGGAGGCATTTTGTGGATTTCTGTGGGCCTCTCTAGCACTTTGCTTCTTCCTATTCTCATGTGGTCTTCATTTACTATGAACATTCCTTGTTCTCCCTCTCTGTTCTTGATCCAGCTGGGATCTCCCACGCCCCCAAGCTCTCTTTCCCTTGACCCTCGTCCTTCATTACCCCCACTCACGTCCAGGCTGTTCATGTAGATCTCATCAATTTCTCCATCATTGGGCGATCCACGTGTCTTTTTTGGAGTCCTTTTTTCCAGGTAGCCTCCCTGGTGATGTGAGTAGCAGTCCAGTCATCCTTGTTCCACATCTAGTATCCTCCTATGAGTGAGTACATACCATGTTTGTCTTTCTGAGTCTGGGTTACCTCACATAGGATGATATTTTCTAGATCCATCCATTTGTCTGCAAACCTCATGATGTCAATGTTTTTCTCTGCTGAGTAGTATTCCATTGTGTATATGTACCACATTTTATTTATCCATTCTTTAGTTGAAGGGCATCTAGGTTGTTTCCAACCTGCTAGAAGAGAAAGTAGGAAGTAGTCTTGAACGCATTGGCATAGGAGATCACTTCCTAAATAGAACACCAGTAGCACAGACACTGAGAGAAACAATCAATCAAAGGGACCTCTTGAAACTGAGAAGCTTTTGTAGAGCAAAGGATATGGTCAACGAGGCAAAGCGACAGCCTACAGAATGGGAAAAGGTCTTCACCAACCCCACATCTGACAGAGGACTGATATCCAGAATATATAAGGAATTCAAGAAATTAGACATCAAAATGCCCATCAGTCCAATTAAGAAATGGGCTATAGAACTAAACAGAGAATTCTCAACAGAGGAAACTCAAATGGCTGAAAGACATTTAAGGAATTGCTCAACATCCCTAATTATCAGGGAAATGCAAATCAAAATGACTCTGAGATACCACCTTACACCTGTCAGAATGGCTAAGATCAAAAACACTGAAGACACCTTATGCTGGAGAGGATGTGGAGCTAGGGGAACTCTCCTCCACTGCTGGTGGGAATGCAAGCTTGTACAACCACTTTAACCAGGCTTAGGTTACAAGCATCTATATGGCATTTGGAAGAATTGAGGGTTATGCATTGAGAACTTTTATAAGTTCTTAGGTTAATGTGGATACTCACTCTGTAAGTCTTAGCCCTACAGATATTTTAGTTTCAATTGTTTATGATAGGGATTAAAAGCTTTAGTATATATTTACATTTTCAGACAAAACTAACAAATACCATGAAATATTTTTTGTTCATTGAGAATTTCATACAATGTATTTTAATAATATACATCTACCTCTTCCAGCTAATCCCAGATCATTCCTAACTTGCCTATCTACACAATTTGAATTTTCCTCCTTCTCTGCTTTTATTTTTATTTCTTTACATAGAAAACTATTTTAATTTTTATTAATATATTGAAAATATATTTTGGAAATATTTACTGTTTTTAATATGTATATTGAACCATTCCTGCATCTCTAGGATGAAGCCTACTTGATCATGGTGGATATTTTTGATGTTTTCTTATATTTAGCTTCCAAGTATTTTATTGAATATTTTTGCATCTATGTTAATCAGGGAAATTGGTCTGTAATTCTCTTTCTTTCTTGAATATTTATGTCAGTGGTTCTCAACTTGAGGGTCATGATTCCATTAGGGATTAAATGACTCATTCACAAGGATAACATATCAAATATCCTGCATATCATATATTTACATTACAGTTAGTAGCAGTAGTAAAATTACAGTTATGAAGTAGCAATGAAAATAATTTTATGGTTGGGGTTCACTACAACATGAAGAATTGTGTTAACAGGTTACAGCATTAGGAAGGTTGCGAACCACTTCTTTATGTGATTTCAGTATTAGGGTAACTGTGACCTCATAAATTAAATTGGGCAAAATTCTCTTTCTATTTTGTGGAATAATTTGAGGAGTATTGGTTGAAACATGTCTTTGAAAGCCTGGTAGAATTGTGTGCTAAAACCATTTGATCCTGGGCTTTTTTGTTGTTCTTCTTGGGAGTCTTTTAAGGACTGCTTCTATTTCTATAGTTGTTATATGTCTATTTAAACTGTTTATCTGATCTGAATTTAAGTTTGGTAAGTGGTATCTATCAAGAAAATTATTCACTTCTTGTAGATTTTTCAATTTTTTGTAGTACCAGGTTTTTAATGTATGACCTAATGATTCTCTGGATTTCTTCAGTGTCAGTACTTATGTCCCCATTTTTGTTTCAGATTTTGTTCACTTGGATATTCTTTCTCTGTCTTTTAGTTAGTTTGGATAAGGGTTTATTTACTTTTAAATATTTAATGTATTTACTTTACATCCTGAGCAGTTTTACCACTCTCCTCTTGTCCCAGTTCCTCCCTCCACCTTCCCTCTGCCATATTGATTTCCAAAGTGGCTGCACACATTTGCACTTCCACCAGCAATTCATGATTGTTCCCCCTGCTCCACACCCTCTCCAACATGAGCTGTCACTTCTGTTTTTGATATTAGCTATTCTGACAGGTGTAAGATGGAGTCTCAGAAATGTCTGAATTTGCATTCCCCTGATGGCTAAGGATGCTCAACATTTCTTGGCCATTTGAGAATCTTCTGTTGAGAATTCTCTGCTTTCATTGTATCATATAAGTTTGGGTATATTGTGTATTCATTTTCCTTCAATTCTAGAAAGTCTTTAATTTCTTTCTTTATTTCTGTCTTGAAACATTTTTCATTCAGTAGAGAATGAGTTTCTAGGCTTTCTATTATTATAAAAACTTGGAAGAAAAAAAAAGAATCATCTCATTAAATGCTGAAAGACCATTGGAAAAAAACCCAACACCCCTTCATGGTAACAGTACTGGAGAGAATAGGGATACAGGGTACATACCTTAATATAATATATTAATATATACCTTGATATATATATCAAGCCTATAGCCAGCATCAATTTAAATGGAGAGAAACTCAATGCAATTCCACTAAGATGAAGAATAAGACAAAGTTGTCTACTCTTTTCATATCTATTATTATAATACTTGAAGTTTTAGCTAGAAAAAAAAGGACAACTAAAGGAGATCAAGGGGATACAATTTGGAAAGGAAGATTTCAAAGTACCTTTATTTGCATATGATATAATAGTATACACAAGTTACCCTAAAATTTTTACTAGGGTAACCCTACAACTGATAAACTCTTTCAACAAATAGCTAGAAACTAGAAACAGCCTAGATGCCTCTCAATTGAATAATGGATGAAGAAATTGTGGAACATGTATATGATGGAATATTACATAGCTGTTAAAAATGACATCATGAAATTTGCAGTAAAATGGATGGAACTAGGAAAAACCATCCTGGGTGAGGTAATCCAGACCCAGAAAGACAAATATGGTATGTATTCACTCATAAGTGGATATTACCTGCTAAGTAAATGATAATCAAGCTTGAATCTAGAGACTCAGAGAGGTTAAATAAAGAGGATAGACACAATATTCTCCCTGGGAATGAGAAATAGAATACATTTTTTTGGCTGGGTTATAGGTTGCTGGGGATGGGAGCAGGAAATATCAGGTGGGGGTGGAAAGTATGGATGAAGAAAGTGTGGAAACAGATGATTGCAATTGGGTAGCATTGAGGGGGATAGTATAGAGACCTAGTTCAGTGGAAACTTCCTGTAATCTATGGGAGTGACCCTAGTGAGGAGCCCTAGAAATGGAGGATATGGTGTTTGAATTGGCCATACTTTGTAACCAGACAAGGCTTCTAGTAGTGGGACTGTACCATTTTTTGAATATGCTTTCTCTTTTACATTATATAATTTTGAATTCTTTGTAAAAAATCAGGTGTTCATAGGTATGCGGATTTAAGTCTGGGACTTTGATTTGATTCCATTGATCCATCTGCCTTTTTAATGCCAATATCATGTGGCTTTTATTACTATAGCTCTGTAGTAGAGCTTGAAATCAGGGATGGTGATATGTCCAGAAGTTCTTTTATTGTATAAGACTTTTTAGCTATACTGGGTTTTATGTTTTTCCATATGAAATCCGATATTGCTATTTAAAGTTCTGCAAAGAATAGTGCTGGGATTTTGATGGGGATTTCACTGAATTTGTAGGTTGCTTTTGTTAAGATAGTCCTTTTTACTGTGTTAATCCTGCCAATCCATGACTATGGGAGATCCTTCAACTTCTGATATCAACTTCAATTTTCTTCTTTAAAGAATTGAATTTCTTGCCATGTAGGTCTTCCATTTGCTTGGTTAGAGTTATACCAAGATATTGTTTATGATTTGAGGCTATTGTAAATGGTATTGTTTCTCTGATTTCTTTCTCTACACAGTTATCCTTTGTATATAAGAGGGCTACCGAAATTTTTTTGAGTTAATCTTGTGTCCAGCTACTTGACTAAAAGTATTTATCAGCTGTAGGAGTTCCCTGGTTAGAGTTTTTGGGCTGCTTATTATACTATTATATCATATGCAAATAGTGAAAGTTTGACTTCTTCCTTTCAAATTTATATCCCCTTGATTTCCTTTAGTTGTCTTATTTCTCTAACTAGAACTTCAAGTACTATATTGAATAGGTATGGAAAGAGTAGACAACCTTGTCTTGTTCCTAATTTTATTGGGTTGCTTTGATGTTGACTATAGGCTTGCTGTATATTATGTTTATGTATGTTCCTTGTATTCCGGATCCCTTCTAGACCTTTATCATGAAGGGGTGTTGGATTTTGTCAAAGGCTTTTTCAGAATCTGATGAGATAATCATGTGTTTTATTTTCTTTCAGTTTGTTTATATGATGCATTACACTGAGAGATTTTCATATGTTGAATCATCCCTGTATCTCTGTGATAAAGCCTATTTGGTTGTGGTGGATGATCATTTTTATGTGTTCTTGGATTTGGTTTTCCAGTATTTTATTGAGTAGTTTTGCATCAATGTTCATGAGTGAAACTGTCATGTAATTCTCTTCGTTTGTTCAGTCTTTTTGTGGTTTGGGTATCAAGGTGACTGTGGCCTCATAGAAATAATTTGTCAGTGTTCCTTCTATTTCTATTTTGTGGAATAATTTGAATTAGCTCTTCTTTTAAATTCTGGTAGAATTCTGTTTTAAAACTATTTGGCCCTGGGGTTTGTCATTGTTGTTTTTGTTTTTATTTTTTGGTTGGGAGAATTTTAATGACTGCTTCTATTTCCTTAGGGGTTATTGGTCCATTTAAATTATTTATCTGATCTTGATTTAAGGCATTGTCTTGTCTTCCCTGGATTCCCTATGATTCTGAACTTCAGAAAAGGTGCCTAGGATGTGGACCCTAGTGTGGATCCTAGGGGAAGGGCTATAGTCTGGGGTTGCTGGGTAGGCTTTAAGGAATATTAGTGGGCAGTGGCAGGACAATCTATTTTCATTAAAAAATATTAAAAAGAAGAAAATATATTTGTGTTATACAATATATTCTGATTAAATTTCCCCATACCCAATATCTCCCAGATCAGATCCTCCCGATTTCCCAACTCACTCAAATCCATATCCTTCTTGTCTCTCATTAAAAATCAAAAGGCATACAATAATAATAATAATAATAATAGAGTGAAAACAAAACAAAATAGATAAAAACAAAGAAACAAATTGAAAAAGGAAAGAGGCAAAGATAAATCATATGAAACATACAGACTTTTGACACACATATTTACACTCAGAAAATTCATAACATCAAATATGAAAACATAATATATAAGCAAAAGATCTATAAGGCCACAATAATTGCCTACACAAAGCATTATGAGACAAAAAAAAATCCTCCAATAATACCATTGAGTTTATTTTCTGTTAGTTATCTCCTGGTGGGTATGGCCTGCCCTTTAGAGTGATTTGTATACACAGTGAGATTCCATGGAGAAAACTAATTGTATTCCTCTGTGGTAGGTATCATTTGGAGTCATCTTCTGGGTTAGTGATAGAGGCTTGTGTCTCCTTCACCTCTTATCACTGGGACTCCATCTGGCTTAAACCTGTGTAGGCCTTGTGCATGCTGACACATTCTTCATACATTTCCATGTACATTGGTCCTATTCTGCCTAAAATATTTTGTTTCCTTGGTGTCCTCTGTGCCCACTGACTCTTACAATATTTCTGCCTCCTATTTGGAAGAGTTATCTCAGTCTTGAGGGCATTGATTTGATGGAGACATTCCATTTAGGACTGAGTCTTCCAAGGTCTCTCATTCTCTACACACTATCCTGCTGTAGGGCTCTATATACGTTCCCATATACTGCAGGATGGAGTTTCTTTGATGATGGCTGAGCAAAATACTGATCTATGAATAAGACTAAATTTTGTTAGGAGTTATATTATTGCTGTGAACCAGAACAGTAGTGTTTTGGTTCCCCATAGACCCATGACCTATTTAATCTCAAGTTCTGTGCCTCCTGGACAGTGATGGCATGGGTCTCATCTCCTGAAGTGGGCCTGAATTCCAATCAGATAGTCATTTGTTACTCCCAAAACAGTTTTTCCACTGTTGGAAGATCATATCTGGCAGGTACATCATCATAATAGATCACAGGGTTTGTAACATGGGTTGGTGTTTACCTTTCTTCTCTGGGAGTATGCATAGTAACTTACAGTACCATGATCACTAGTTCAAATGGGTTAAGGCTTTAAGGAGACACCAGCTCAACTTTCCCCTGTTCAGTAAGTTATATATGCATTGTCCTTAGCAATAGGGAGTTACCCTCTATTTATACAGAGAAACCAATAGCCTTGCCAATAGCCTGAGTTCATTGGGAGCTTCCTTGGGGCCTCTGGTCAGCAGCTCAAAGATGTAGCCCATACCCTGCATTGGAGGTTTCATTTAGTGGTAAAAGATGTCAAGTTGGGGCTTTATTATTTGGTGATTCTATTTAGGATTCTTTCATGTGTGTATGTATTTTAGGAAGCTTCTATTACACTAGGCTTCTATACAGCCCCCCCCCCCCAAATGGCTACTAGTTTTAGCTCTCCTTCATCATTTTCCTTCCCTCACTCCCTATCTTCCCTCCCTCTCCTTCTTTGATCTCTACCTCTATCCATAGCTATCTATTCAGTTTTCCTTCCTAGGGATATCCTCTCTTCCTCCCTTGTCCATTACTCTATATCAAAAATCTCTGTCATTGTAAGGACTGAAGCTTGCTTATTAAAGAGTTAGCAGCTAACATCCACATATCCCTGAACATGTACCATATTTGTCTTTCTGGGTCAGGGTTACCCACTCAGAATAAATTTTTTATAGCTCCATCAATTTACCTATGAATCTCATGATACCAGTTTTTTAACAGCTGAGTAATATTCCATTTTGTAAATGTAACACATTCTCATTATACATTCATCCATTGACAGATATCTAGGCTATTTCTAACTTCTGTCTATTATGAATGGAGCAGCAATGAATATTGCTGATCAAGTATCACTGTAATACTACGTAGATGCATTTGTATATATGCCTAAAAGTGGTATAGCTGTATCTTGAAATAGATCCTTTTTAGCTTCTTGAAGAACCACCACACTGATTTCCTAGTGGTTGTAAAGTTTGCATTTCTACAAGCAATGGTCGCCAGAATGAACTGTCTTTTTTTATTGCTCTTGGCCCTTTTGACTGGTGCAAGATGGAATTTTAAAGTAGTTTTGATTTGCATTTCCCTGAAGGCTAAGGATCATGGACTTTTTATTAAGTTCCCCTCACTCATTTTCACTTTCTCTTTTGAGAATCTGCATCTCATTTTTAATTGTATTTTTGTGATGTCCAGTTTTTTTTTAGTTCCTTCTATATTAAGGATATTAGTCCTTTATTAGATGTGTAACCAGTTTTTTTTTAAGTTCTTGAATTTGGTTTCTAAGAATTTTATTGAGAAATTTTGTATGTATGTTCATAAGGGATATTGGTTTGTAATTCTATTTCCAGTGTTGGGGTTGGTTGTCTGAGTAATTTTGGACATGTAATAAGAACTAAGCAATGTTACTTTTGTTTCTAATTTGCATAATAATTTGAGGAATAGTCATATTTATTTGTCTTTAAAAATCTAGTAGAATTTTGATAAGTTCATCTGGCCTTAGACTTATTTTAGTTAAGGGATTTTAATTATGACTTCTATCTCAATAGGGGTAATAGGTCTGTTTAAATTTCTTGGTATAAATTTGTTAAGTGGTATATATCAAGAAATTGATCCACTTATTCTGTTTTCCAGTTTGATGGAGTATAGGTTTATAAAGTTTGTCCTTATGATTCTATGGATTTCCTTGGTATCTATTTTTATCTCTACCTCTTTATCACTAGTTTTGTTAATATGGACCTTCTTTCTTCATATACTAATTAATTTGTCTAAATATTTATCAATATTATTGATTTTCTCAAAGTATCAACTCTTTGTTTCATTGAGGGTTTTTTTTTTTTTTTTGGTGTGTGTGTGTTTTTTTTTTTGTTTTTTTGTTTTTTTTAAATTTCAACCCTGAATTTATTTCCTGCCATCTACTCCTTTGGTTGCTGTGGGATGTATGGCAAATGTGTTGCTGATTAATCAATAAAACACTGATTGGCCGTTGGCTAGGCAGGAAGTATAGGCGGGGCAAGGAGGAGAATAAAGCTGGGAAGTGGAAGGCTGAGTCAGAGAGACACTGCCAGCCACCACGATGAGAAACAGCTTGTGAAGATGCCGGTAAGCCACGAGCCATGTGGCAAAGTATAGATTAATGGAAATGGATTAATTTAAGCTATAAGAACAGTTAGCAAGAAGCCTGCCATGGCCATACAGTTTGTAAGCAATATAAGTCTCTGTGTTTACTTGATTGGGTCTGAGGCTGTGGGACTGGCAGGTGAGAGAGATTTGCCCTGACCGTGGGCCAGGCAAGAAAACTCAAGCTACATTTGGTTGTTATTTCTATTTATTATTCCAGATCTTTCAGCTGTGCCATTAAATTACTAACATGTGTTGTCTCCAATATATTTGTTTAAGAACTTAGTTCTATAAACTTTCCTCTTAGAACCACCTTGTTTCCTGTAGTACTTGGTACGTTGCATTTTCATTTTCATTAAATTCTATAGCATTTTTAGTATCTTTATTAATTCCTGTCTTGACCTGCTTTTCATTTGGTAGTGAGGTGTTCAGTTTTCATGGGTTTTTAAGTTTTCAGTTGTTGATATCTAACTTTAGTTTGTGGTGGTCATATAGGATGAGAAAGAGGTGTATTCTTTCATGTTTTGTGAAATGTTCTCCAAATTTCTATTATGTCCATTGGTTTATTAGGTTTATTCGGTTTATACCATCACTTAGCTCCAGAATTTTGTTAAAGTTTTTTAGTCCAGATGACCTGTTTATTGGTAACAATATGGTATTGAAGTTACCTACTTCCCTGTGTGATGGTAAATATGTGATTTTTATCTGTATTAGTGTTTCTTTTATGAATTTGGGTGCCTAGATGTTTAGAATGCAATATCATCTTGGTGTATTTTTCCTTTAATTAGTAGATAATAACCTTCCTTATCTCTTTTCATTAATTTTGTGTGAAATCTATTTTCCAGATATTAAAGTAGCTATACTTGATTGCTTATTGGGTCCATTTTCTTAAGGTATCATTTTCCATCGTTTTACCCTAAGACAAAGTCTATCCTTGATGTTAAGGTGTGTTACTAGATGCCACTGAAGGGTGAATTCCATTTTTCAATCCAATCTATTGGTTTATATTATTTCATTAGGAAATTGAGACATTTAATGCTGACAGTTATCACTGAGCAGTTATTAGTGATTTTTGTCATTTTGTTATTATGGTTTGGGTTTTTCCCCTCTTTTGGTTTGCTGGTCTAGGATTTTTTATTGTTTGTGTTTTCTTGCTGTGGTTAATATCTTTCGATTGTAGTTTTCCTTCTAGAGCCTTTTTAGAGCTAATTTTATAGATTAGAAAATACTTAAATATGGTTACATCATGTAATGTCTTATTTTCTCATGGACTTTGATTTTAAAGCTATGTTGTACATAATATTCTTGGATGTCATCTGTGGTTTCTTAAAGTCTATACAACATCTGTACAACCTTCTGACTTTTAGAGTCTCCAATGAAATGTCAGGATTTTCTAATGGGTTTGCCTTCATATGTTTTTTGGTCCTTTTCCTTTTCAACTTTTAATAGTCTTTATCACATATGTTTAGTGTTTTTATTACAGAGTGTCATGGGGAATTCTTTTTCTGGTCTAGTCTATTTGGTGTTCTTGTACCTTAATAGGCACCTCCCTCTCTAAGTTAGGGCAATTTTCTTCTTTAGTTTTACTGAAAATAATTTCTATGCTTTTGACCCATGTTTCTTCTCCTTTCTCTATCCCTATTATTCTCAAGTTTGGTCTTTTTATAGTATCCCAGATTTCCTGGATGTTTTGTGCCTAGATTTTTAAATATATATATTTAACATTTTCTTTATCTGAGATATCCATTTCTTATATGTTGTCTTCAGTGCCTGAAATTCTCTCTTCTGTTTCTTGTACTGTATTGTTGAGACATATTTTCTCTTTTTAAAACTTGTCATGTCAAATTTGAGGTGAATATATACTTTTGGATGTATGACCTTCCACTGGTGATTTCTCTATTCCATTCTATGTTAAATGTCTGAACACATATTATGAGAATCTTTTAAAAAGACATAGATATTTACATTTTCATCAGCAATATAAAAGAATACATAGTTCATGCATATTTACTCCTTGGGGTTCTACAGTAATTTTATAATTTATCAATCTTTATGATAAACTTATTTTCTTTTCTAAAAGAGTTGATTGCTATTGTTTTGCATTTATATTTTATATTTTTAATTAAAATATAATTACATCATTTCCTCCTTCTCTGTCCTCTCCTCAAAACCTCCCATGTTTCTCTTTATTTTCTTCTAGTTCGTATAAATCTGTATTTTACTGTTGTTGAGGATTCTCTAGAATAATTGCCTCTCAGTACTTTTGCTTATGTTCTACTACCTTTTATCTGTTCTCATCTTAATGTTTATTTTGTAGATAAAAATAAAGCTTCTATACAGATTCAAATATTTAATTTATCGTCACTCATCTAATGTTTTTATTTAATGGTATATTTTACCCTACAAAATTTTCCATTTTATACAATCAGATATGCTTTTCTTATTTTTTATTATTTGTATTTCAAGCATTTCATGTGTATAGACAGTGGAATATAATCACATCTCCCCCTGCTTTCTCCCTCCAGTTCCTATGGATTTGCTTCATATATCTATCTACCAACTTTATGTACTTATATGATATTTTGTTTGTGTTCTGACAAATAAAGCTTGCCTGGAGATCAGAGGGTGGAGCTAGCCGCTAGTTAACCATAGAGGTCAGGCCATGGTGCCACACACATCTTTAATCCCAGCACTTCAGAGGAGAAAACAGGAAGATCAGGAGTTCAAACCACCCTGGGCTACAGAACATTGAACCAGTCTAAAAGAGAAACAGAGCTAAAAGGTGGTGGCTCACATCCTTGACCCCAACACTTGGGAACGCATGCCTTTGATCTCAGCACTTGGGAGGTACATGCTTTTAATCCCAGCACTAGGGAGGTGGAGACAGGAAAACAAGGCAGGTGGAGATAATTTCCGCCCCCTCATTAGTCTGAGGATTTGTAGAGACAGGATTCCCCCCATTCAGTCTGAGATTTTGTACAGCTAAGAATTCTCTGGTGGCTGTCTACTCTGCTTCTCTGATCTTTCAACTTTCACCCCAATATCTGACTCCAGGTTTTTAATTGGTAAGAATAATTAGGATCACACTTCATGTACTCTTCTTTTTCTCTCTTTAAAAATAACCCACTAGGTCTAGTTAGCACTGTCCATATGTTCATGAGTGGGTTTGAAGCCATCCAATAAATTATGACCAAACAGTGGCCAATAAAGAATGATTTATTCTGCTGATGTTCTAAACTGCCAATAGCTCCTCAGTTAGAGGTGGGATCTCTTGAATTCCACTTCCCACAAATCCTGAATGTTGCTTTGTTCAGGTCTTATTTGGGTAACCACAACTGTTGTGATTCAGGAATATGATAAGCATGTTTTTTTTTTTCTTCACAAGATGAATTTTATAGCACTCCTCTTCATCCTTTGGTTTTACATTCTTTCCACTTCCTCCACAATGTTTCATAAACTTTGATGCAGTTTGTGTGGTGGGGAAGGGAAAGGGAAAGAGGGAGAGAAGAAGCTAGAAGAAAGATGAGGAGAGAGAAAGGGGTCTTTTTTATGGCCTAGAACTCACAGTCATTTATTTTCAGCACTTTGATCAATTCTACATTTCTCCATTTACTGATGCCAGAGGCAAAGAGAAGCTTTCCTCACCAAGGTTTCAAGCAGCTCAGGTCTTTGTCATAAGCATGAATACTTACAGGGTAGTTTGATAACATGAGACTTAGGAAAATAATAAACCAAATTCAACACTAAGGCCTATGACTGCCCTAACTACTGTCTATTGACCAGTATTGCAGCAGCAGACTTTAATATGAGCCAGTGGATCAGGTCTCAAATCCAATTACAAAGCAGTTAGCCGCCTTACGATGAATGTACCACTACTGCACCAATGACAGTTCATAATGCAGTATATGGATGCCACACTGGGTGTGGCACTTGATGTCTTTTCTTTCTCAGAAGACTGACAGCACCTTATGGCACTATGAAAGCTAGCCAGCAGGAAGAAAGTTTCCTATTCATTTTGGGCTTGATTTCTTTATGTTTTGCAGTCAAAATGTATGGCTTCTTTAGTAAACATGTCTTACCGTGTAGTTATTGTGGGTAACCAAGATTAATAGTAAAAGACTAAATTGTTTTGAAGAACTTGGGGTTCATAGGTAGCTGGCTGTACCAGTCCCTGTACAATGATTTTTACTTAGTAACAATGTCTTCTTGAATAGACATTGTTCACACATGCAGGGTAATTCTACTGAAACTCCATTGATTCTTTCTTTCTGTCATCATTTAGCTCTTTGCTTTTGTTCTTTCGGAGTTCATTCCAGTCTTCTTTGAGTTGTTGGAACAGAATTATAATAAAAATTTTAAAATTTAAATTTTTATTCTAAATCGTTATTACTGTGGGTTGTTTGTGGTGATATTTTACTTGTGCACCCCAATAAAGTTTATCTGAGGATCAGAGGAAAAAGCCAGCCACTATATTAAACCTAGTGTTCAGGAAGGGGTAGCACACACCCTTAATCCTAGCATTTGGGAGGCAAAGATTCATCTAGATCTCTGTGAGTTCAAGGCCACACTGGGAACAGAGCCAGATGTGGTGGCACACGCCTTTAATCGCAGTACTAGTTAACCATAGATGTCTAGAGGTCTGTACAGACAGAGAGGAAGTGATAGAGTTTGGCAGAAAGAGGAAGTGAGATGGCAGGGCACAGAAAGGGATATAGGTGTGAGTATACAGGAAGTAGCTCTCTCTGGAGGCTGAGGAGTTGATAAGGTGAGGTTGGCTGTGGCTTGTCCTATTCCTCTGATCTCTCGGTGTTGCTGATTAATCAATAAAACACTGATTGGCCGTTGGCTAGGCAGGAAGTATAGGCGGGGCAAGGAGGAGAATAAAGCTGGGAAGTGGAAGGCTGAGTCAGTGAGACACTGCCAGCCGCCATGATGAGAAACAGCTTGTGAAGATGCCGGTAAGCCACGAGCTATGTGGCAAGGTATAGATTAAAGGAAATGGATTAATTTAAGCTATAAGAACAGTTAGCAAGAAGCCTGCCACGGCCATACAGTTTGAAAGCAACATAAGTCTCTGTGTTTACTTGGTCGGGTCTGAGAGGCTGTGGGACTGGCAGGTGAAAGAGATATATCCTGACTGTGGGCCAGGCAGGAAAACTTAAGCTACATCTCAGTTTTCACCCCAATATCTGGCTCTTAGTTTTTTATTAATAAGACTGTTTAGCAATTCATCTTACAGTTGTTGCTACACAATTAGTAACTTTTAGAGAAGACATGTCTACTTTTCCGTTTTTCTTATTTGTTTCTGCACTGGGATTGTGCATTAGGAGTTGGTTGGATGATTGGATGATGTTTTATATATCTTTTTTTTTTTTAATTCAAGACCCTTCACGATTGATCTCCCTGGGTCCACAACATGCAAACTGGGAGTTAGGAACTCCTTGCACCTATGAAACATTTCTAGGTAATAGGTAAACACAGCACTAGAATATCTGCAGATTGTTCTGTGAAAAAGCTTCTGTAATTGGTTGCTCATGGACTCAATGACTCTGTGTATGCTGTGTGGGATAATATTTGGAGCATGGCCTTTGCTAAAATATATATTTCCTTAAGAATTTTACAGTATGGGGCTGGAGAGATGGCTCAGTGGTTAAGAACACCGACTGCTCTTCCAGAGGTCTTGAGTTCAATTCCCAGCAACCACATGGTGGCTCACAACCACTTGTAATGAGATCTGGTGCCCTCTTCTGGCCTGCAGGGACACATGCAGGCATACTGTATACATAATAAATAAATAAATAAATAAATAAATAAATAAATAAATAAATAATTTTTTTTTTTTTTTTTTAAAAAGAATTTTACAGTATGGGCCTGAATAGGTATCTTAGTAGTTAAGAGCCATGGTTGCTTAGTCAGGGGACTTGAGTTCAATTCCAAGGATCCAAATGGGGACTCACAATTATCTGTAACTCCATTTCAGGGTGTCTACCCATCTCTGGCCTCAGTTGACACCAGCCAACCATGTGGAACACATACATACAGGTAAAAAAAAGCCATACACATAAAACAAATAAAATAATAAAAAGGGATTTTATCATTTTTATTTTAATTAGTCAAAAGATTATTTTATATCGAATTTGTCCATATTCAAGTACAGATAGATGTTAGGATCAATAAACTCCTAAATGGCTTCAAGACATATTTGTAATAATTAAGTACTACTCTTAGTTCCATAGCTATAATCTATCAATATATATGCAACATTATTTTATTCGTTCTTCTAATAAATCTTGCAATAGTTTTTTTTCCTATCTGTTCTATTCAGAGATTCGGAGAGCAGATTGTTTCCAGACAAGAAGCAAAACAAATGAGCACCTAGTCTTGAGTTTTCTCTCCTAAACAATTTTACTATATGTACTTCATTTTTAATCATATACCTGTACACATGGTCAAACCATATGATATTCAGCAGGCTATTCTGAACATGAGTGTTTGCACTATTATTGAACTCTCTATTTTCTACTTAAGAAACACTATATGTTTTGGGGTTTTTGTGTAATGGTGGAAATAGCACAATAAGAATATTGTGCAGACTAAGAAGCAAAAATGAAGAGTAGGATAAATGAAGAGTGGAACAATCCTAACCACTTCTGATGGATACTCCTTAAGGTACTGAACAGCTAGGATTTACAAAGTAAACTTCTCCATCCAGAACAATGAACAACACCAAGTATGTGCTGTCTTCTGAAGTTTTGAGAAAAAAAATAGATTAGTGCACAGAAAAGCGAACATTTCAAGAGAATTAATTCCTGAAAACTTCCATCTATCAACAAAGTAGCTGCTCTGGTGGTCAATATTCATTTAAAATACAGATTTCTAACTATGTGTAATTGAAAATATTCATTTTAATTTCAGCTAGAGCTGTGATTATTATGATACTGCCAGAATCCTCATTGCTACAGAGTCCAGAGACTGAGAAAAGAGCTCACAAATGGAATTTTGGTGAAATTTTTCTACAGGAATTTTAATCCATAGTGAAATTGTTTTGCCAGGTGTTTGATCCATTTATTTTGATCAGCTGTTGTATGTCCTGTTCTTCTCAAATGTCACAGTAACTCTGGGCATCCTCGTCTTCAATCACGTCTTCCTGGCCTGGGATCTCAGTCTGGGAATTGATGGAGATAAGAGTTCAACTCATGTTTGCAAAGACTGTTCTTTCCACTTGAATCAAGTTATTTTCCAGGTGATGTTTTTTTTTTTTCATGCTCTTAGGAAGGGTGACCGTGGATTCGTTCTATGCTCTGTGCTGCGGGGCACTGCCTTCTCCCTAGTCACTATAAAGATCAGGCAGGAGGAAATAGCATATGCAACATGTGTGGGTATACACACACATGCTGCGCTTACTTAAAAACTAGTGTGCCATAGCACATAATATAATTTCTTCTGTCTTCTGGATAGCAGATTGAGTTTTCTGATAGTGATTTTTTTTTTTTTTTTTTTTTTTTTTGGTGACACTGTTCCTAGTATAAGAATATTGGAGAGAAACTGGGGAGTGGGATGACTTGTTCATAACCACCCTTTGCTATGGGGAAATGCTATTACCAGAGACACATAGGGGGTCTGCATTTTTACTGAGTGATATATTTTATCATGGATTCTTTGATAGTTCATACGATGTATTTTTATCATATTCAACCCACATCCCCAACCTTTTTCAATTCCTCATTCTGTGGATGACACCCGAGAGAGGTCAGTTGACATGCTTTAGTTTGCACAGAGACATGCCTGAGACAGAGATGATATCAGGACTAAAGTGACTGAGTCCAGGGACCAGATTGACCCCTGGAGCCAAATGCAGCTGATTAGAGAAGTCTGGCTCCTGCCCTGATAGTTTTTGCCCATTTTTCAGCAAGTTACGTACCCTGATCTCCTAATGTGTTTTAATGTACAGTCCCCTTCTTGATTGCTCATTGTCCTAGGCGGTAAACATTAAGTTTTAAAAAGGATGTGGATATATTCGTATAACTTTCCAAAAATTGATACAGGGAAATAACCCTGCTGAAATTACAGTTCAACAACAGATATCTGCATTTAGCAAGACTAAAACACATTTACTTTTTTATATACTAATTGTGTTTGAGCCAAGGCAATGGTACCAGCTGATTTCAGTCTATGAATGGATAATTTGATTTTTCATAAAAATCCAATATGATTTACTAAAATCAGCTAATCCTGCAGTCAGAAATGCCAACTCTCGTACCAAAGGTTCCTCTTTAGAACCATAGATTGTGGTGATATTGAAGTATTTATTGCTTGTATATATTGTATATAGTTATTGTACTTATTGTATACAGTTTTTCTTATATTAGTTATAACTTTTTATTCCTTTTTATTTTTATTAGAAAAAATGGGAAATGTGGTGATATTTTATTTGTGCTGAAATGTGATATTTTATTTGTATGTTAATAAATAAAGTTTGCCTGGAGACGAGAGGTCATAGCCATAAACAGAATTCAGGTGGTGGTAGTACATGCCCTTAATCTGATCACATGGCAGGCAGAGTCTCTGTGTGTTCAAAGACACAGCTAAGTGTGGTGACACACGCCTTTAATCCCAGTACCAACCATAGAGACCTGGAGATCTGTATAGACAGGCAGTGATGAGGAAATGATGTGGCTGGGCTTAGAGCCAATGAGAAGGCAGAGCAGGAAGGCAATAAAGGTGCAGGTTAGACAGGAAGAAGCTCTCTTGGGAAGCTACAGCGAGGTGGTGAGCTAAGGTTAGTTGGCGGCTATTGCTCTGATCTCTATGGCTTGCACCTCTGTATTTGGCTCTGTGTTTCTTAGTTAATAAGACTGTTTACACCGGGCAGTGGTGGCGCACGCCTTTAATCTCAGCACTCAGGAGGCAGAGCCAGGCAGATGTCCGTGAGTTTGAGGCCAGCCTGGGGTACAGAGTGAGTTCCAGGAAAGGTGCAAAGCTACATAGAGAAACCCTGTCTCAAAAAACCAAAAAAAAAAAAAAAAAAAAAGACTGTTTAGAAATTCGTCTGCAATAGATAGTGAAATATCAAGAAAATGACTAAAATGTTTTATGTATTTAGTGTCTTCATTTGTGAACCAAAACTGTTTACTGGTTGGCTGTGTATCAATTTCAGTTGGTGTAGTTTTCTTAAGGAGGCCTCTTGATATGTAGAAATATTAACTCTGACCCTTCACTGTCTGATATGCTGACAGCTGAGAGATCATAGTCTTCATTTGTGAAACAGGATAGCAATGAAGTATATTATACACAGAATTATTATAAAAGAAAAATAGGATCAACCCTGTCAGGAACATGAGATAGTTCTTGTTAAATAAATAAGTACTCCACAGATGTCTGAAGTGGTTGAATTTATTTGTAACTTTTATTCAATCCTTTGGACTATTTTCTGTTTATATGTGTGTGTACATGTATATAGTATTGTAATATATGTTACCTGAAAAATAAACAGATGCATATGTGTAGTGATTATTATAGGAGGATAGGTAAATTGAGATGTGGGAGCCCAATGGTCATATGCTAACATAGAATATCCCCAAATTTGAAAATATTTTTTATTTTTTAAAAATATGAATATCATAATAGTTTGTTAATACAAGAAACTAAAACTATTCTGCGTGCTTAATGCTGTGTTGGCTCCTGCAGAGCAAATACGTGGGGAAGCTTTGTTTGTATGTAGTCTTAACAAACTGAAGTCCCTAGCAGTTGCTTCACTCAGGAATTCCATAAAAAAAAGCAAAGGTGTAGTTTGCAACTTAGGAGCATGTTTCTCTCTCCGCCTCGGACTGTCCATTGTTCAGACCCAATCTTGCACTGTTTCCTAACACTTCTCCACCCTTGGCTGACGAATAATTCTTCTGAAAGTTCCTTAAATTGTGAAGGCCAAACAGAAACACTAAAGGAAGCAGAAAAAAAATGGAACTGTCGAGACCCAGGGAGAGGGTTCAATTGATCTTTTCCCAGCTGACAGATTCTTGAAGAGGTCGATGGTTAAACTAACATTTTCTTTCTATCCTGCCTGTGCAATAAAACAGGACTGGACTTTATCTTTGTATAGGTTTTAGCACTTAATTTACTAAATAAACTCAGAAGTCTGTCTCTTTGGGCAAACAAAATGCATCTACTATGGGTTTGGATATTTCAAACTGCTGCAGAGCACAGCCCATCAGTTCCTGGAATGTGTCAAATAGATCACAGAGAGAGCTCGTTTGGAGGAAACATCCCTTCAAGAAATACTGCTCCAACTTTTTCTTTTTGGTCCCAAACTCTCTCACTTTTATAAGTTCTCATTTTAAGACAGGAGAGATGGCTTACAGGTTCACAGTGCTTTCTGCTCATCCCTAGACCTGGAATTAGGCCACCAGCATCCAAGTCAGATGGCTTACAACCACCTGCAATTCCAGCTTTAAGGACTCGAGGCTTCCTTCTGTTCTCCTTGGGCACTTGTACTCACATGCACAACCGTCCCCCCCCCACATGCCCCATACTCATGAGAACTGAATAAAAATAGGATAAATAATTTTTTAGAAAGATCTGATTTTTATGTGTATTGAAAAGTCAACTGAATTTTATTATTAAACTGAATAATGCTATTGGTAAGGAAGGAATGGTCTTTAAAAACCTTCGATTTTCCTACTCATATTTTCATGGAAAACTTCTAGAGGTCTGCCAATAAAGCTTTAAAAGAGATTTTATTTGAAATCACAAAGGAAAATCTAATTTTACTAAAATGTAAGTGAAAGCCAAATGCTATTTTGTATTTCAGTATACACTTTTATTTGACCTCCTGGAGAATGGTTCTCTTGGGAACTTGCAGAACATGAGGGAGTTAAAGACACTTATTGTATTCTTTTATTTTATTCTTTGTGATAGAAAATGTTGTGTCTTGTGTCTTCTGTTACCTCTTTGCTGCTGTGAACTGTTGCCTGAACATTTAACCACTTAGGGAGAGTGATTATTATTTTCCTGGAATATATATCCCCCTTCATATTCTTGAACTTTATGGAGAAATAATTTGAGAACTGACAAAATACCAAAACATTACATTGCTCTGTATATATCAGCAAAGTGGTAAATACCTAGCAGCCTCAGTTTCTGAGAAGACTTGACCTGATCTACACATAAGTAAGGAGAAACTTCTTATTGGTGGTTCAGTGTCCCAGGAGAACATCCATCAGAGATGTACATTAAGAGTCATAGGTAGGTGGTTTCCCTGCTCTACTTTCCCCCAAAGTTGAGTAAATGAGCTAGAGTTTCAAAGTGAGTTGAGATGGACAAAGTATTGGCAGTTCTACTATCAAAAAAAGTTTCATTTTCAAACTTTTATTCACTTACAGTATTTTATTTCTTGAAATAATTTCTGTCTTTGAAAAACTTATCAATGAGCAAACTAAATTTATGTAAGGAACTCCAGCTCTGCCTCTGACTGTGTAGACAGGAGGGAGATCCAATGACAGTATAAGGGAAGAGAAAAAGATTATATAATTATGACTCGTCATTAGTTACAGTTCAAAAGTCTTCCATAAGTAAAACAGCTAATTAATTTTTATTCTGAATTGTTCTACATACTTTCAAATGTTTTTTTTAAAGCATTTCCCTTTATTGACTTATTTGGGGACCTGGGAATATGCATGCTATTCTATTATTGTGGGCATAAGAGGAAAAAATGTGGGATTCAGTTCTTTCCCCCTAAAATGCATGTCCCATGGATAGAACTCAGGTTTTCAGATTTGACAGCAAGTGACCTTTGTTGATAAGCCATCTTGTTGGATTTGACTTAGGTACTTCTAAAATTATAACTCTTGACAGATGAAAAATATGTATTGTCCTGTAAGGCTAGAGTGCAATAACTTTACAGTTTTAATAATTAAAATCTGCTGAGATAGCTCAACAAGTAAAAGGTCTATGATTCTAATTTATATTTATTGTTCTAGACTTATCTTTTAATCTGGGTAGAAATTAGGGTAACTTAAAATTGACAGAAAATGGTAACACTGACATAGTTAGAATGAAAGGCAATTTTAATTTTTGAAAATATAGGGCACTAGGAAGTATTATTAGTATCAGGATATACAAGTAGAAAGAAATTGAGACCAACCAAGGAGTCTTGAAGATTCAAAGATGAAATTCCACATCATCTTTGTACATCATCATCATTGTCATCATAGCCATTATTGAAAAGGATGGGGAGCCACAAATATGTTTTAAGTAGAGCAGTAGAAAATTTGAGTTTAATTTTGGTATTTGACTCAAGCAGTGATAAAGTAGAATGGAAAATCAAAAACAAATGTTGAAGTCCGGGAGGCAATGCATTGCTATTGCCGAGTCATTAATCTAAGCCACAGAGCACTAGACCTTATCTCTCTAACTCAAACTCTGACACATTAGCAGACTCTCCCCTTTCTCTCTTTTTCTTGAGGTCACCAGTCTCTGGTAAGTACTGCTCTAACTTCAACTTCTACGTGATCAACATTTCTGTTTCTACATGTGAGAACATAGAGCATTAGTTCTTCTGTACTTGGTTTAGTTCATGCAAAATGTTCTTTAGATATGATGAGGCTTCACATATTTGTTATGTATGAATTAGACATAAGGCAATGAAACCTGAATTTGATCCCAGAACCTACATGGCAGAAGAAGACGATGGACACCAGCATGCTGATTTCCTCTTCTACAAGTGTGCATTAGCATATGCACCATTTACCCTACAAATATGCAAAATAAATGAATAAATGTGAAAAGAATTTAAACTGCTTCTTTCAATACTCAATAATAAATAGATAAGACTCATAGAAAATAGAGCAAACAAATGATTACATTTAACTGCATGGGTTACCTCTTATGCCTCTGCTCAAACAACTGGATTATATGCATGTACATGTGTCTGGGCACACACCCACGTGCGTGCGTGTGTGCGTGTGTGTGTGTGTGTGTGTGTGTGTGTGGTGTTTTGTAGTCAAGTTGTTTTTCTTGAAAATTATTTTTGTTATGAATTAGATCTTATCATATAGGCAATAAATATACTTTATGGAAAGCTAGATATGAAGATAGAGCATAGCAGAATTTTGATTTTTTTGTTCTTTTATTTATTTATTATTTTGCTGTGTTCTATCTTCCATTTAACAGAATTCCATGCTGACATTCAATAATGTCAAATTATTTTTCCCCTAACACCATTTTTTTATTTAAAATTTTTTTTACTCATTTTACATACCAACCACAGATCCCCTTCTCATCCCTCCTCCCACTACCCCCCATCCTCCTCAACCCACCACCCATTCCTTCCTCCAAAAGGGTAAGTCCTCCCATGGGGGGAAAGCAAAGCCTGGTACATTCAGTTGAGATAGGACCAAACCCTTCCCCTCTGCATCAAGGGTGAGCAAGTTGTCCAATCATAACAGATTTGTTCTTCTATGAGTATTATTTGCTTTCTCTTTCTCTCCATAATTGTGTTTCCTGACATGTGATGTGTTATATTTTGTTTGAATTCCCGTATCCCAACAGAATATTTTTAGGAATCCTATTTTCATGGCAAAGGACCAGATAGTAAATATCTGTGATATATCAAGAAAGTGTGCATTTTTTTCTGGTGTTTCTAAAACAAAAGGACAAAACACATCAAATAAAATCCACATCCTGTTAGTGTAGTTGTTAATGTTGTTGTTAGTTGTGGTGGTGGTGTGTGTGTGGGAGGGGTTCCTTTGTTTTGATTTGCTAGTGTGGGATTATGTAATCATTGTTTTCTGCTTTGTGGTTAAACTCTTTAAGTTGCAGTTTTCTGACTAGCATCTTCTGTAGAGCTGGATTTTTAGATAGATATTGCTTAAATATAGTTTTATCATAGAATGTCTTAGTTGTGCCATCTGTTGTGATGTTGAAGTTTTGCTGGGTATAATATTCAGGGCTGGCATCTATGATCTCTTAGAGTTTGTAGAAAAACTATGCAGGCCTTTCTGGCTTTCAGAGTCTCCACTGAAATGCCATGAGTCATTCTAACATGTCTGCCTTCATGTATAACTTGGTCTTTTTACCTTGCAGTTTTTAATATTCTTTCTTTGTTTTTTGTGTTTAGTGTTTTGATTATGATGTGCCAAGGGGACTTTCTCTTCTGGTCCAGTCTATTAGGTCATCTGTATGCTTCCTGTGCCTTAATAGGTATATCCTTCTTTAAGTTAGGAACATTTTCTTCTATAGTATCATTGAATTTTTTTTCTGTTTGTTTGACCTGAGTTTTTTTTTTTTCCTTTCTCTATTTTCATTATTTGGTCATTTGGTGTCCCAGATTTCCTGTATGTTTTGTGCAAGTAGTTTTTTTAGCTATAACATTTTCTTTAACTGATATAGCCATTTCTTCTATAATGTCTTTAGTGCCTGAGGTTCTAACTTCCATCTCTGGTATTCTTTTGTTGAGGCTTGCCTCTTACATTCTTGTTTGAGTCCCTAAATTTTTATTTTCAGATATCCCTCAGTTTGGGTATTTTTTATTGTTTACTGAATGCCTTTATTTATTTCCTTCCACTGTTTGTATTTTCATAGATTTCTTTAAGGAATTTATTTCTTTTTAAAGAGCTCTATCATATTCATAAAATCAATTTTAAGGTCTTTGTCGTGTACTTTGGCTACTTTGCAATTCTTAGGGCCTACTTTGGTAGGGTTGCTGGGCTCTAGTGGAAATGTGTGCAGAGAGTAATGGGAGGTCATAACAGGTAGCCTGCTACAGAGCTTGGGATGACACTGGGAGACTGGATTTGGGGGAGAGGTGGGAGAAAGAAGATCTGAAGCTTGGCTGTCTACTTAATTTTACCTCCTTTTCTCTAGCGGGTTTGGGTGGTTGGTTCCCAGGGAATGCATGCTGATGTTGTGGGTTGGGATAATGTGATGAGCAGGGGGAAGCAGTTTGGATGGGGACAGTCTCTGTGGTCCACTAGAAGTAGTGGCAGAGAAGAAGAGTACTTCGGCAGGGGATCTGCTGCAGAGCTGGGATAGAACTGTGGACTAGATTTGGAGGAGAGGAGGAAGAGGTAAATCTGAAGTTATCCCACCTATATCCACAGCCAGCATTGATACTAAATTTTTAATTTACTTTACAAAAAATGTCTGGTAAAACAAATAAATAAATCAACCTCTGAGAGATCAAACAGTCCAGAGACCTTGGATCTGAGAATACTTCAGAGTTCACAGAAAGACTGTTTCAAAATATACTCATATCAAGTGAAGATAGGAATTACAAACATAAAAAAAATTTGTAGTGTGTTTGTATAGTCTCTCCTTTTAACTAAATATCCCCAAATCCATTATCAATAAAGTTTCTTGCATTTCAATATCTCATTTCTCTTATTAAATTACAAGAAAAACAAGAATGTCTAGTCATTTAAAAAAAATAGTTCTTTATCATATTCCTAGCACATGTTATGGTACTGTGCATTGGCAGAGTGGCTTAATATATTAGGAAGGAAGAAAGGACAGAAATAAGATTTCTACAGCTATTTTTGCATACTCTTTCTTTTCATTGTTCCTTGGAATGTTTTTCTACTGCAATCGCTCTTCAGAAGGACTCCTCTCCAAACCACAAGATGAACATGAACATAGCACATTTTAAGAACTCCACTGTGGATTCTCTCCAGTTGCACCATTTTCATTAATTGTCCTCAAACTTAGCAAGTTCCTTCTATATCATACTCTGCCTCTTTGTTTAGCCAAAAAGATTGTGTAACATAGCCATATATCAGTGTACATAGTGGCCATGATACCACTGGATAACAAATGTTTTAAACAAAGTATTACTGCTTTGAGTCATGAGTTCACAAGATGACAATGAATTCGGGAGAGTTTGAGTTTCAGGAGGCAGCCAGGGAGGCTCCCAGGTACTGTCTGTTCGGTGGACCTTGTCTTCTTTGCTCATAATTTTATCATCCACTTTCCTTTCATCTCCCCCAGGTCTCGTTTACAGGAAGGTGTCTATATTAGCAATCTGGTATGCTTTATTCTTTTGCTTCAAATCCCAAGGAATATAACCTTACAGGATTTGTGGTTAAAATTTTTTCAAACTCTCCCACAAAGACAAATCACTACTATCACCAGTTCTTAGAGAATAAGGCTGCCAACAAAGGGAATACACAGTGAGGAGATCAACATGCTCCTTAAAGCATTTTGGAGATTTGGCAATTTGTAATATTCTTAGACAGAAAAAGAAGGTTAAAAAATCAGAGAAATCATCTCATAGAACCACTTCCCGCCTTGGAGCTGTAGCCACTTCGTGTTTTGGAGATCTTTTCTCATCATCTCATGATTCTTGTCTATAGTTACCTAAGTGTTTATTTGGTTTGGCAAATTTGCTAAGACTTAAGAAATTGATCCATCTTTAAACTATAAAAACATAATTCACTTGGATGTTAATGGTTATTAATGTGCTGCATGGAAGTTTTTGTACAGTTGACATTGCCCACTTGTTAAAGGCCCTTGGGTCTGTATACCTTCTCTGTAGGACTACATTTTGCCTATAACTGATTGGACTTCTTTTTCTATAATGACTGAAAATATTCTACAACTAGGTAAAGACTGAAATGATTATGTTTCTAAGTTTGTCAAATCTATAGGAGACACTTCGGTGTAAATTGACTGTCTGTAGATGACACTGTACTTATTTACACAGTTGTTTTACTTACACAATTGTGAAACAATCTAAATGGATCATGAGAGTGTCTGTGGCAGGGAGGTATTTCACAAGTAATACAGTAGGTATCATCTCTAACTTTATTACTGCTTCTTAGAAGTGTTACTACTATTTCTTGTGATGGTTTCCTATAAACTACTCATGTGGGAAAATTTATTAATAAGTGAGTATTACTTCAACCCTTCTTATAATAAGTAGGAACCAGAATGCTGAAATCTATCTACACCAGGCTCAAGTTTCCAAACTATTTCAAAGTTTTGTTTTTCTGGGAGCAAATAATGGATTTCCAATATTCTGTATTTGAGCATAGCATGTCACAAATCACATCTGCTCTTTAATAGTTGACAATTTTACTTACAAAAGCAACACATTCATATAAATCAATGATAGACATACGTAAATATTTCATGGAGTCCAGAACTCTTGTTTTGTGGAAAATAGTTTGCTGACTATTCATTTGGATAGTGAATGAAAGTAAATTCTATAAAGCATGAATAATTCTATTTAGAAATTCTTTGTGTTTTTAACTTTTTCAAATATGTAACAGAAATTATAAAAAAAGAAAATTTAAGTTAATTGCTAATGGATGGGTTTAGTAGTAAATTTACACTAATGAAATGGTCTTTGTATTTCTACAGTTCTTATATTTATAAAAGTTCATCTTTTTTAATGGAGTTTTAGTTTGTATTAGGCAAAGGAACATACACATCATTTTCTGAGAGAATTAGAAAAATCAAAGTGCAAATGAAAGAGTTTATTATATACAAAGGAGGTCATTTAAATCCTATATATTTTTTATGCTGTTGAAGCTGAAGGTAGTGTATTTATTGCTTTGTCATTTAGGTTACATTTAATTTCTTACAGTTTTGAAAACACAATTTGTAAGGAAAATCACACTAGTAAGAGGGTTTTTATTATTTGTTTAAAGACTACCTACATATTGAGAATCCACTCTATATAAATATCAAGCTAAACAGAGTAAACAAAAGAGAAATAAACTTAATTCATGCAGTGTTTGAGAGTCAAGAATATGAGCTATAATTAATGCAATATGTGTGATAATTCTAAAAATACATCAGAAAATGTAGGAAATGCTTTTCAACAGGGCACTTCAGTACACACCTTAAAGCCAGCACTCTGGAGGCAGAAGCAGGAAGATCTCCATGAGTTCCAGGCAGCCTGGTCTATACAGCTAGTACCAGGAAAGCCAAGGCTAGAGTTAGAGCCTGTTTCAAACCAACCAACCAACCAACCAACCAACCAACCAACAAAGTGTTTTCTATTCTGAATGAGAAACATATTAATCGAGGCCTTAATTTCATGCTGAATACCCTTTATGATTTATATACAAATTTATTTATGTATCCTCAAAGCCTAATAGCTTAGCATATTTTAATTTCATTTTGGTCTCAATGTGTAAGGTAAAAAAAATTCCATGCTTTACTAATGTAATTAGGGCTCTCAATAAAATACTTATAAATATTTCTCTACATTAATTTGACTACAAAATAATGATGGAGACTAGGAGAAACTCATTGCTGTACAGCAAGAAAAGTTGGGCTCTCACACACTCTAGGAAGTGATGGCTTCAATACGCAGCATAATAACATTGCAACCAGGTAGACATGACTCTAAAAGGACATCATCACCTGACTCAGTGTTGAAAATATGTACAAAGAAGTTATAAAACCGTTGACATTCCATTCCTACTCATCTATGATTTATCTCACTTTTCAAATAAATCATCAATAGAAAATAGGATTGAGGTTTGTCTACTACAATAAAACACATTACGAAATGAAACCCCAAACAAAAACCATCCAGCAGGAGCTGAGATACAGTTTTTTTGGTAGAGTGTTTTCACCAGTCCTGGGTTTAATCCCCAGCACTGCATAAACCAGTGTGTGGTGGCAAATGACTGAAATCACAGCACATCAGAAGTGTAAGCACATTCTTGGCTACATAACAAATGAGGAGAGCCTGTGCTAGAGGTTTGTGGGGCGTTTACCCAACCACCCCCACAGTTCCCCAGAGTTTTCTTGAGTGCGAGCAGCAGGAAATACTAGATAGAAGGATTTATTGCGGAGAATATCGCGGAGATAAACAGATAGAAAATAAAGGATAGCCTCGAGAGGGCCTGGAACCTATTCCAACGGGCCCCGACTGTCTCTGCCCCAGGGTTTTTATAGAGACGCCAAGGGGTGGAGCAAGAGACCTCCTCCCCCAGCACAGCCAAGTGCAGACCATCCCAGACACCTGCACTGAGGCCCGTGGTCTAATCATCCTCTATTCAGACCTGCTGGGTAAAGCCACGAGGAACCCGAGAACGGGCTCCCACAGGCCCCCCTTTCTTAATATATAAAAAAAAATAACTAATAATGGCTTACAGCAATCTCCATAGCTGTTACACCTCCCAGTATGGGAGTAGAGGATGATATAAATGGCATTTCTCTTTTGAATTAGGTCCAAGGTGACTACAGCAGTCTTAGCTGCCTCAAGCCCTTTCTAAGCCAAAAACTCTTAAGGCAACTACAAACTTAAAGAATCCCTTAGCTTCATCATTACCATTAACAGGTTAACATAAATATTGCTATACATAGTCACAATTCTCTCAATCTTATAACACAAAGCAAACTCTTAACAGAACCATTTGAATTAGCATATATGGTGCTAAATATAGTTAACAATTTTCTCCGCCTTACAACTTTAACTCAATCATTTGAATTTTCTTGCTAACAGAACATAGGAAAAACTTCAATGTATTCACATCAAACTTAAATATTCCTTAACTCCACAAAACCAGGGTGCATTAATATCAATAGGGTAAATATAATTTCTGCAAACAATTCAACCTCATAACTCCTCCTTTTCTTTATAATTTTTTAAACAAAATCTCAAACCTAGTTAGAAGAAACTCATACAATTCCTACAAACCCATATTGAAAAGCAATCTTCTCAATCTAACCATTAACACTTTGAAAACTTAGCAAAACATCCAAAAGCAGTTTCTTAATAAAACTCTATACTTTAAAAGTAGTCTCTTAATATACCCCATTTGCATTTCTTACTAACAATAACATGACATTAATCCACTCAAACAACTTTTGAAATTAGACTAAGGAATATTAACTCTCCCCCTTTTTTTTATAATTTAAGCAAAATCTCAAGCCTAGTTAGAAAACCCAAACTTCTGTTTAAACAGTTCCGTTTGTAACACAAACCAGTTCCATAAGTAATTCCATTTTACATAAACAGTTCCACAAAACAATTCATGAATCACCAGTTAATAAAGCATATATGCATACACAAAACTGCATCTTGATTCTAGGTAGAAATAAATTTCTTCATTTAAACAGTTCCATTTTTAACCCAATTCCAGCAAACAGTTCTAGGTCATTACTATAAATAAACTCAAAATTGTCCCATTGCAATGAAATCTCTACTGTTCATTTCATTTCTTAAGTCCCAAAATTCACATGATAAATTCTGGTACGAGCCTTCCAAATATGAAGAAATCCATAACCAAAATCTTTGTAGTTTTATCTCATTTTAAGTTCAAAAAGTTCAAACAAGAAATAAATTCTAGTATCAGGCTTTCACTTCCAAATATGAAGAGATGGTTTTCAACCAAAACTTTTTGCCGTTAACAATTTTACTTCAAACAAGCGTCTCTGCAACTTTTGTTCTCACAGACAGAGACCTTTTTAGGTACAGTAGTATTCTAAACCGCACCGTTTTTGATGTTAGCTCAGGTTTTTCTGTGTTGCGTTGATTTTCCATGAATCTCAGCTGCGGATGCCTTGTGCTAGTTCTGGCGTCCGCCATTCTTAGCTTCTGGAGCTTTTGAAAAACCACTCAGACTGCCTGCTTTGCAGTCTGCTAGGACACTAACTTCTGTATGTCTCAGATTCTTTCACTATATACATTAAGAATAGACTCACACTTAACATTTACACTTTACAAACTCACATATAACCTTTTGCCTTGCAAAGCATTTAGACTCACATTCAACATCTACATTTTACAAACTCACATATAACGTATTAACATCTACTTATTTATACTCCTTAAGGAAACTATAGAACTACTTTAGCAAATATATTTCTTATTACTTATATATTTCTTATATTCATTCCATCTTATTTTTATTTAAACTTACATTTACAGCTAACATCTTTACTTCTTACAAGCTTATCACTACATGTCTTAAGACTACCTTAGATACTTCTTGCAAGCTTATATTCTTAAAGGATCTATAGATCTATTTTACAAACTTATATAGGGCTACCATTAGCATATATTTAACTTAGCAAACACCTAAAGATTTTTTAACACAGATCTAACAAGAGAATTTTTATAAACTTACATATCTTATTTTCATCTTTTTCTATTTCTTACTCTTAATTATTATCACTATCTATATTAGAAAGATTCTTAACTAGACAAGAAGTACGTACATCATTTCTAAAGTTTAGAGTTTATAGTCAGCTTTGTTATAAAACACTGGGATTTAGTGAGTGTTGTTATAGAATTGTGATAGTTGTTGCTAGGGGACTGTAACCTTCCCAGGATGATGCCACACTCCAAAGTTGCTAGTTCTCTCAGCTGTTCCGGACTGGCAGAGATGCACTGTCAGCGGTAAACGGTGTTTAACTAGAGGCTGTCCCTTCACCCAAATTCATAGTAGTTCCCCTAAGTGTTTCAGTTCAGACAAATGTTTCTATTACTGAAAAACTTCACTTCACCCTGAGGGTGAAATTACCATATTTAGCTGCTGTAAAGCTCTTCACCAAATACTGCACAGCTATTAGGTGATATAAAATATTTTTCTAAAGGAGCTAGTAAAGCCAAAAGCGGCACAGCTCTGAACTCTATTTCCTCACTGTTTGCATTAACCAGTGACAAAACCCCAGAAACACTAATTGAGCCACTTTCATTCTGGTTCCTTTATAGGAACATCATTGGAGCTGACCCTTCCTTAGTTCCACGCTCCTTAGGAAATGCTCCGGTAACCACCGAGCTTCATTCTCCTCTTGTGAAAAAACACAAACATGTCCTCGACCCCATATTAACACAGGATCATCGGGACCCCTCCATAATCCCAAGCAGGGTTCTTTCCATTTCGCATTACCCTCAGCTAAAGGACCAGGAAGACTGGAGTGAGCTCTAATATGGCCCACAAAGCATGGCAGCTTTTTTTGTGAATAGCATCTTGAATTTGTTGAAACATTTTGACTGGATTGTTGTTAGTTCCAGTATTTTCACCAAAACTGTTACTATTCAAAGGAGTCAACATAAATGTTCTTTCTGACTCAGCACATTAGCTTTAACTCCTGATATTATTAGCAGCTGTAATATTTAGCATTGATTTCTTACAAGGAATTTTCAGGTGAAGCAACTATTTTTTTAAGACAGATTTTTCTGAAGTTTCCCATCTATAAAGCAGTCATTTCTTTTTTGAATGCTTGTTTCTTATCCCCTTAATTAGATTTGCAAAGGAATCACTCATTGCAGGCTGTTTGTTCAAGAGGTAAATAATTTTTAATTTCACATAAGTTTCTTCATATCTAAGACAATGTTCAGTGTATAAACTGCTCTCTCTTGCTTAAGGATTTTAAAGTGGCTTGTTTGCTCTTAAAGGTAGCTTTTGTCATCCAACTACCGTAAAAACTTTGCACAGCTATTAGGGTAAATAAGTCATTTTACCAACCCCCAAACCGCGAAGTGCCTAGTTCCATATCCTTTCAATGTTTCATTGGAACTGACACTTAAACTCTTAGATGATTTTCCTCCTTATTCTTTTAAAAGCTGTATTTTAAGTTTACCATGAACGTATTTTCGAGCTGACAAAAGTGTTTCAGGGCAATGTCTCCATCTTTAGTGGAAAAACTACCTTTCCCAGAATGCATTTCCCTTATATCAGTCTATAATAATATCAGTCCCTTATATTAGTCCTTTATATCATTTCCCTTATATCAGTCATTTCCCATAGTTCTTTTCGGGTCTGAGAGTCAACTGGTTCTCTTTTACCAGACTTGCTTACAAATTCTTGCCCGGGAGGTTTGAACAAAGTTTTTGCTTTTGCAACGGGAGATTTGAACAGGCATTTTACATTTTCAATTATGGGACATTGGGAGATTCCTATTCTCTCCTCAACTGGCTTTAGCAGGTGTCTCTCCTTTATTTGACACTGGCCCCCAAATCAGAACTGCACCTGCCTCATTAGTACGCATTGAGGTGGGCAATTTCTGATAGCAACTTTCCTCGGGGCTTGTGTTTGTCTTAGCCAGTCAGTGAAAAACATTCACAACAGAGTTTTTTCATAGCTCTTTCAGAGAGATTTTCTCCCACTGATCTGTCTCATTTTGCTTGTTCCTTCCTTCCCCAGATGCAGAGCTTCAAGTATCTGCGGCTCTGTACCTCTGCTAGCTGCCCTTGGAAGTAGGGGCTTTTTTTTCTCCCCCCCGAATCTGCCTCAAATTCTAGCAGCTTTTTCAGGTCATATTTTTCTGGGGAGGAATCGGTCCCTTCTGTTTCTTTAGAGTCTTTCTCCCAGACAGTTCCCAGTTTGGTCTCAGTTTATCCCCTCTACCCCAGAAACAGTTTCCGATACTACAGTGGCAGCTTTCCCTGCTACTGAAGGTAGGGGCTTTTTGTCTGTTTTCCCGGTCTGTGTGGTTTGCGTACAGACTGAAAATCTAACAAGGGAGGTTTTTGCCATTTCTAAACTCCCATTAGGACAGGCATTTTGTTTCATTAGGCCTTCACCTGGCCCAGTCCCCCAGTGGGTTGTGTTTGTCTGGGTGCTCAAGGACAGAGCTTATACCAGAGGCAATCACCCCTCAGGGCTACACTTCCCCTCATCTCATGGGAGTCAGTTGAAACAAAGCTTTTCTCAAAGAGGTGTTTTCTCTGACAGAAAAGAAAGCTTTACTCCTGAATAGTTCTGTTCTGCCCTGGCTGGGCTCTTTCCCCAGACAGCATTCTGACTCAGCAGCACAACTGCTTCAGACACAGTTCAGCTTTACTGTTTTCCCAGGAAGGTCCTTACTGATAGGAAAGCTTTTTTCAGATGTCTTTTTGCAGCAGTGGACCTACCAACCCGGGACTTGTAGGAAAGCAGACAACTGTGCTGTTCCCACTGGCTTTAGCTTTGGTCATTGGCAATCTTCCCCTGGGTCCTGCACCTTCCTGCCTCAGCTCTGTGCTCCAGGAAGTTTACCACTGCAGGAACCCTAGTATCCCCGAAATGCACTCCGACTCAGAGACGCTGGCCAGTTGCCTCTGGGTTTTTGGTCAGAAGTGAGGATACAATGCTAACATTTTGCACTGCTTCAGGGGATCTTTGCATTAGGACGATTAGGAGCACCTTTTCATTCTGAAACGCTCAACTCAGAAACAAAACCCTTGATGCCTCAGCTCGGTTGTAACTGAAAAGCTTTGCTTTTTTGCTTTTCTCAGGTAAAGTTTCTGGCCCTTTTGGGCTCTCTGTAGCTCTTTACCCACACTCTCCCAAGCGTTTCCCTCAGGGTACTCTGACCCACTGTCTTTTACTAGCTTGAAGAGACAGAGCTTAGAAGAGGTTTTTAGGAACTTGTCCCTGCCTCCTGCATTGCAGGGACAATTTTTAAGGCTTGAAAAACAGAACTTAGAGGTTTTGCTGTCTTAAGAGGTTTGTTTTTCCCTTAGAGCTAATCACAGGTGGTCCCCATACTAATATCTTGAGGTGATTCTAATTTTTGCCCTTTTGAGAGAAAGTTAAAGGCTTTAGTTTTTAAGTTTAAGATAAAGGCTTTTTAGAGAGATTTTTTTCCCCCAAATTTTCCAAGAAAAGCTTTATAGTTTGAGAAAGATTTTTTCCCCAGGAGAAAGACCAACTTTTCCCAAAACTTCCCAACTTTAAACTTTTTGGCTTTTTACACCCCCATTTTTGCCTCAGGGAGAAATCACTTTCTCCTGCCGCTTGGACTTAGCATTTTAGCTGTCCCCAGGTCAAAAGCTTCCATAGGAAACTTTTTCTTCCCCATAAGCTCAAAGAAGAGCTTTTTTTTACTACCCGTAAAGCCCCAAAAAAGATTTTTTTCCCAGTTTGCGTTCATAGCCCCCAAAGTTAGAAAATTGAAGAGTTTTTCTGTCTAGTTGCCTTACTTATTTTTTCCTACACAATCTTACACTTCTAAGTTTTTCCTACACTATTTTACTACGCTATACCTTAAACTTATTTTTCACAGATAGAAATTAAGAGATAGAAGATAGAAAATTTTGACAGAAGAGAATTTTGCTGCAGCATCGGACATCCTTCCAGTCCGCTTTCCTTTTCTCTCGAGGATAAAACCCCTGCCTCTCAATAATATATATAAAAAATATATATTTTCCATAACACCGGCATGCCTCATCCACTGGCAGGGCTGAACTCAGCACTTTCGCCAAAAACTCTGTAATAAAACTATTATTTTCCTTTATCTTTAGTCCCTATTACTTTGTCTTTAGTCCCTGTTCATTTGTCTTTAGTCCCCCCTTTTTTGTCCCCCCTTTTTTTCTTTAGTCCCTTTTTTTTTTCTTTAGTCCCTGTTCAGGCGCCATTCTGTGGGGCGTTTACCCAACCACCCCCACAGTTCCCCAGAGTTTTCTTGAGTGCGAGCAGCAGGAAATACTAGATAGAAGGACTTATTGCGGAGAATATCGCGGAGATAAACAGATAGAAAATAAAGGATAGCCTCGAGAGGGCCTGGAACCTATTCCAACGGGCCCCGACTGTCTCTGCCCCAGGGTTTTTATAGAGACGCCAAGGGGTGGAGCAAGAGACCTCCTCCCCCAGCACAGCCAAGTGCAGACCATCCCAGACACCTGCACTGAGGCCCGTGGTCTAATCATCCTCTATTCAGACCTGCTGGGTAAAGCCACGAGGAACCCGAGAACGGGCTCCCACAGAGGTTCCATCTTACTTTTTAAAAAATTCATCAAATAGAACAAGGGTCAGTTAAAGAGGAGCTTTCTTTTTGGTTCCCTAAATTTTCCTCTACTCCAAAGAGTTCACAGGCCTGAGGATTTAGATTGGGGGATGTTGTGAGAAGACTAATATTTTGCTGGGCAACTGTTATAATCCAACACACAGCATTGATTTCACCAGTGACATTTTATAGCCATTGGGACTATTGTTTTAATAAATGAATTTTGGAAAAGTAAAATTTTACTCAACCATGGATACATCTTTCTATGCATCATTGTACTTAATTAAAAATTAGAATCAGGATTTGTGCTTAAGTTCTTGAAAGTGTTGAAAATTTCATTCATTTTATTTGTCTGAAGATCTGTGTAGACAAAACGATGATGTTGGAGTATGACTGAACTTTTTCAATGTGACTCAAACACTTTAGACAAGTTTTATTAGGTTATCCACAAATAATACCTGATTGATGAATGAACACTTGTAGATAATGACTGTTTTCACATACACAATACTGAACTTTTTTCTAGGCTTCATGTTCTTTGTGAGGAAGTATAATGTAATAACTGAGAAGAGCTGCTAGGTAAGAGAGACTTTGTGTGGTCCTGTATTCTGTCCTGTACTTCCATGGCTGTACAGTACACTGCTCCTCTGAGTTTGACCAATACTTTAACTTCATAGCATCTGTTTTGTCATCAAGAAGACAAGGATGACTCTAGTTAACATGAAATATGGTTGATAATTAATTAGTACTTAAATTTGTCCAGGAAGCAAATTAGACACTATGAACAATAGCACACTGTCAGCTTCTTGTCCTCATCCTCATCCTCATCTTCATCATTCTCTCTCCCCTCCATCCTTTTGTTATTGGTGTGACTGAGTATATAGATCATTACACTGATCAAAATACTAGGAAAAATATTCAGAGAAACCCCCTTTTCATCCTCATATTTGAACTTGTGAGGAATATTGAGTCTCTGTGTGTTAATGTAGTCTAAAAAAACCTAAATTGCACTTTACACAAGTTGTGAATGTAGATCACTTAGATATTAGTCAGTACTCTTTAATGCAAAGGACTCTCAGAGGAACAGAAACTAGACACAAGGCAAGTATACCACGCTCTCTGACTCTCGTGCCATGTGAGAATCTGCCAGCAGCAGTCTGTCATCGTGGTTAAGCTAATGCCAGCACCATGCCCTTGATCATCCTCTTGAACTTCTTATTGTAGCCAGAAGGACTGGTCAAAGGGCAGACACCATATTTGGACTCATTTTGACTGACTACCAGATCAGTTGCTTGCATGATATTTAATAGCTAACTAGAACCTCATTTTGAGATATTTAAGATACAATTCTGTATTAAGGCTGAGCAAGGCAACCCAGTATGAGGAATAGATTCCTTTTGTTTTTAATTATTATTATTATGAAATTTTCTATTCATATGTAAAATGAAGAGGAATAGGTTCCTAAAAGCCAGCCAAAGCGTTAGGGACAGGCCCTGCTCCCATCACTAGGAGACCCACAAGTAGATCAAGCTACACAACCAGCACACTTATGTAGACGGCCTAGGTTGGTCCCGGAGGCTCCCTAGCTGTCCGTCCAGGAGGAGCTTAGTCCTACCTCAACCTGATATATATAGCATGCTTTGTTGACCCCCATGGGAGGCCTGCCCCTTTCTGAACAGAAACAGAGGAAAAATGGGTGGGTGAAGGTTGCAGGGAGGAGAGGAAGGAGGGAAAATTGAGGTCAAGATGGAAATAAATGAGTAAATTTATTTAATTTTAAAAAGAGGAGGGGGGACTGGAGAGATGGCTCAGCGGTTAAGAACCCTGACTGCTCTTCTAGATGGGGTTCACCTCCCAGAAACCATATGGCATTTTAAAACTGCCTGTAACTCCAGTTTCAGGGCTTCTGACACCCTCACACAGATATATATGCAAGCAAAACACCAATGAACACAAAACAAAAATAAAAAACATAAAAAAAAGAGGAAGGGGACCTATGTAACTGCATTTTAATTTCAGAAAATTTTAATGAATAAAAGATAACAAAAAAGAAGAGAAATGTTTAAATAGGTTAAACCAGTAACTTGTTTTTCTTTTTTAATTACATTTGCCAGGCATGGTGGCATAGGCTTGTGATTCCAGCATTTAGAAGGCAAAGGCAGCCAGATCTCTATGAATTTGAGGCCAGCCTGGTTTACATAGTGAATTTCTGGACAGCCAGGACTACATAAAAAGACCCTGCCTCAAAAAAATGAAACCAACTAAATAAAAACAACAACAATAAAAGAGATACAATTCTGTCTGTAGAATCACGAGTGTGAAAAACCAAATTTAATGTGAAACTATTATTATTACTTGAAGATGTAAACTGCTGAGTATACTGAAAAATGGATGGTGTCAGCAGAGCTCTTTGTGGAGTTATAAATGAAGCCATAAATATGAATCTTAGATGACATATATAGCCTTGAATCTCCTATGGAGGTTAAGCCATTATTTTTAATTGATAATACTTCGAATGATTTTTGATTAAAGAAATATTCAGACACAGAAAAGTCTGCAAACGACTGTCTAAACATGTCCTCCCAGGTTTGCTAGCACAGGTGTTCTTGTTCATCGTTTGCTTTTCTTCCTAAATCAAATCGAATTTCCTACTCAGTTTCAGAAGCTTGTTAATTTTTCTTTTGGCTCATATCTCTCATGTTTGAAATAAAATTTATATTGTCAGGGTGACTGATCTTGAATAACAGGCATGAGGGTGAATAAAGATGGCAAAGAGAACTATCTGTTGTAAGATTGTCAGAGGTAGAGGCTGGGTGGTGGTGGTGCATGCCTTTAATCCCAGCACTTGGGAGGCAGAGGCAGGTGGATCTCTGTAAGTTCGAGGCCAGCCTGGTCTACAGAGTGAGTTCCGGGATAGGCTCCAAAGCTACACAGAGAAACCCTGTCTCAAATCAGACAAATAAACAAACAAACAAAAACAAACAAACAAACAAAAGAATGTCAGAGGTAGGAAAAAATCCACTTTCTACAGTTTTTTTTTTCTAGAATACTACTTTAGATCTTCCTCTATTGTTTTGTGATTATTAATCAGAGTTTGAGTAAATGTCCTGTCAGCAGGAAACATTCCTCAGGCTTGGTGAGTGTTAAAGGTAGACTACTAGAGATGCGTATTTACATACAGTTTCACATCAAAATATATAGAAAGGATAAATACTGATGAAAAACATCTGACAATACTTAATCATTCCTATCTAATCAGCATTAATTGGTATTTTGAGTGACAATGCTAAGCAAAATGAATGTGTGTGTGTGTGTGTGTGTGTGTGTGTGTGTCATCTTTTACCTATCTGCTACATTACAATTAATTCTACTTAATTTGAGGATTAAATCTCTATGTAGTTTTCTACTTTTCTGTGATAATTGATTTGACAGGGGCTCAAAATAGTTTCTTGCAAATACAGTGGTTGAAACACTAAAATGTCTAGGGATATTATAGGATGCGAACATATGTCCACATGTAAATATAGTCACAGAGAGAGAGAGAGAGAGAGAGAGAGAGAGAGAGAGAGAGAGAGAGAGAAGGTAGAGGCAGAGTTACAATTGAATGGCCAGTTTTGAATATCAAGTAGAGTTGGCAAAATATAGCTTTTAAAGCATTTGTTAATAGACTTTTATTTCATGTTGTTGTTCTCGAGATTTTTATAGGTGACTTTGTTGACAAAAGATATTGTCATGCCCCAGGCATTTATACATACACAATTAGCAACAGAGTCATGCTTTTTGTTTGGTTTCCACAGCTCCTGCTATTTCATTTTCCATTGTGTTTGTAATTGCAAATGATGAACATATGTCTATGGTTTATGAGACTGCTATTAAAAGTCTATTACTCATTGGCCAAAAGGCAAAAGTGTGAGGACATCCATTAGGCATGCTTTCTGTGGTGTGCGGTTTGGATTTTTTAGATAAAATATGATAAAGTCCTTATGAAAAAGTGGAATAAGAAGTTGAGTGCTGAATGGGGAGTAGGGTGGTAAGTGTTCATGAAGCTTAACTGTTTTAAAATATTCTCAGTGGGGAAAGTGAGGTTTTGATGAGTGTTTCTAAGAAGTAAAAACTGTGGTAGTGTTTACACACCACTAAGGAGAAAAACATGTATGATGAATGGAAAGGAAACATGAAAATAGAGAATAAAATTAAGAAAAACAAAAATTCTTCTCGATCAACATGCACTGCACAAATATGATGAAACAGTGATCAGGAAAGACAGAAGGCCATATGAGACAATGTATTGCAAAGCAAAGCTTCAAGGAAGGCTGAAAGCTTATCAGCTACCTCATGAAGGAGATGTTTGATTAGAGAAAAGGTCTTAAGATAGCTCCCATGAAATAGAAACCATTTGTTTTCCTACTTTAATTTGACCCTTCTCAATTCATACCTTCAAATTAACATGCTTCTTCTGAGAACTTGACAGTTTCCCTCAATGAAAGAAAGTCATCAGTTGTGCCTTAGGTATCAGAAACTGAAATCCTGTCAAGTGTCATAATACAAGAAATCTATGGAGTCTATTTAATGAGCAAAGGAATCTATTTGGAGGTTAACTCACTACCATGGGAGATTTATCACAGGGTCAGAAAAGTTGAGCTATGTCCCACGCTGATTTGGGTGGTCCAGGATCTCAGCATCCAATACCATGAGGATGTGAAGAGAGAGCCACATACATACATACATCCTAGGTCTTAACGGTCTCCAGCGGCCACACTCCAGGGGCATGTACTTTAAGGTCATAGGCAGGTGTAACAGTTACCTGTTATCTAACTAAGGGCAGTGCTTCAAGGTCATAGCTGGAACAGCTACCCCCTACATCTACCACTTTTGTTTAAATAAGAAAGTTCTAACCTAACATAAAAATATATGCAATAGGAATGATTATTAATTATTGTTCAGGAGAAATAAAGGGTAATGACCTAAACGAAATGGAACTATAATCAACAAGAACAACATCAAACAAGAGACACGTACTAAAATCCAGAGATTTCCAGAACACAGGTAAATGCCATGTTACAGAGATCATTCCAAAAGCTGCCTTATCCTGAAGAATCTGAATCTAGTACTTAATATGTTCTAGCTAAGATACAAGAATATTGTAACTGTAACTATTAGTCTTCAACCCCATCAAAGACCTGAGAAGGAATATAATAATATCTCAGAAAATGGGAAAGTCATGTAAGCAACTTTTGAAAATCTTTCAAGAATAGACAGAGACAACTGGCAGCCTGGACAGTCACCTAATGTTTCTCAGCACCAGTGGGGCATCCAATTTGGCTACAGGCCTAGAATATCTGAAAGACCATTTTCAGAAGCAGGAAGTTTGAAAGACCATCTTACCCTGTCTTGGCACAGTTCAATAGTCACTTTTCCTTGTATCCCACTCATCCAGAAATGATGATAATTCTACTGTCAGCAGTCAAGGCAAGGGCAGTTCTTTGCCCAGCAGGCCACTATGTGCCAAGAAGACAAACTTCCAAATGAAGTGTCTAGAAGGCCAACATTCTCTCAGGATCCTATTGGTGCTGCCAAGAGCAATCATATCTCACATCAGCAGAATTCTAAGTTATTTAAGTGCCATATTCTCTAGGTCTGTGAAGTGTTTGAAGATTACCTATCCATCTGACCTATGTATCTGTAAATCTGAACAACCTAACTAACATAATTATAGAAATGACAAGCATAGCTGACTATAAATCTGTAAGTCTTACATACCTAAATAACTAAGGACTAAGGTTTCATAAAAACAAGATAAACAGTGTGTAAACAAATGTACTGTAAAACAATGTCTTCAAAATTGTAACAATACACAAAATGTCTTAAACAGAGGTAGAAATGTATAGTACAATATACAATATGACAACAATCCTAAAAATGCATCAATATACAAAATAACTTAGAGGTAGAACATACATACAGTATGACACATATAATTTTACATTTGTAACAATATTCAAAGTATTTCAAATAGGAATATATATATATATATATATATATATATACATATATATATAAAATACAATAAAAATAGTTTTGTATTTGTATTAATATATAAATTATCTTAAATAGGAATATAAAAGTAGTTTATGTTTGTATCAATATGCTAGATCCATAACCTTGCAAATTATCTAAGGCTGATATTTTACTAAATTATTTTACTAGTATATACAATAATCTACCTTAATATCCTATATCTTTCCATTTAAACAGCTGTGGATGGCCTACCCACGCCCCACATTGGGCAACAGATAATGCGAGAAATCCACAGAGTCTATTTAATGAGTAAAGGAATTTATTTGGGGTTTAATCACTACTGTGGGAGATTTATCATAGGATCCAGAAAAGCTGAGCTATGTCCCATGCTGACTTGCCTGGTACAAGACCTCAGCATCCAATACCAAGAAGAGGCAAAGAGAGAGCCTCATACATGCATCCCATGTCTTAAGGGTTTCCAGTGGCCATGCCCCAGGGGCATGTACTTCAAGGTCATAGGCAGATGTAACAGTTACCTGTTTCCTGACTAGGTGCGGTGCTTTAAGGTCATAGCTAGAATAGCTAACCACTACAGTGTCAGAATTTTAGTTATAATCAATAAATCACTAAAAATTGTGTCAGCCAGTCAGGGTCTGAACACTTAAAATTCCCTCACCCCCAACTTCTACTATGATAAAATCCCTACTGCACTCAGTCTTGGTGCTCTCTGCTCTCACTTCTATGGTGAACAGAGAGTCCAAGCTTGAGCTTTAAATAACGTCTCTTTGCTTTTGCATACAGAAATAAAAAATGTATCACCTGTGTTAAAAAGTTCTTACCTGAATATCAAAGAAAAAGTCCTATTAAATGGGAACTAGAAATAGTGGTTTCCTTAAGGCACAGGCAAACATCTTCCCAACACAGTGAGTGTCTAAATGATACCTTTATCTCTTGTATTGGCTTTCAAGCACCCTTTGTTAGATGGGTTGTTACATATACTTAACCTAGAGTTGTGAGTGTTAACATTTACTCTCATCTCAAATGTTTATTCTGTCCATAAATCTTCTCTGACTTGGATGTTTTTTATCACACACCTATTTATTTTTCCTTACATTTAAATTTTTTTTTTTAAGAGTCCTTACCATTAGTTCTCCCAAACTTATTTGAGAAGTAGTGTTCTGATTGGTTACAATATATATTCAAATTGACACAAGTTAGATTTATCTGGGGAGACCCTCAGCTGAGAAAATGCCTTTGCCCAGATAGCCTGAAGGCAAGCCTATGTGGCTTTTTTAAATCACTGACTGATGTGAGAAGGCCCAGCCCACTGAAGGTGGTGACTTCCTTGGTCATGGGGTGCTGCAGCTTCTAAGAAGGCAGACTAGGAAAACAAGGCCTCTAAGTCAACATGATCAGAGCTCCTCTGAACTCAGCGACTGAGGCAGTATGTACAGGGCCTGCACAGGTCTGCATCAGGTCCTCTGTGCTTGTCCTGTGACTTCCAGTTTAGTATTTTTATGGGATTTCTGAAAGTGGGGCTTGACCCTTTCACCTTCACTTGGGCCCTCTTTTTCCCTATTTATTTGTTTTGTCCAACTCTGACGTGTGATGATATATCCTGTACCCTGATAAAACTTATCTGGGAATCCGAGGACAGAGCCAGCCACTAGATTAGACATAGAGGCCAGACAGTGATGGCACAAACCCTTAATACCATCACCAGGGATCACTGTGAGTTTAAGGCCACACTAGTAACAGAGCCAGGCGTGGTGACACATACCTTTAATCCCAACACTTGAGATCTCATGCCTTTGCTTGGGAAGCATACACACCTTTAATCCCAGGAAGTAAGATGGCAGGGCAGAAAAAATGGTATATAAGGCATGAGGAAACAGGAACTCACTGTCTTGAGGCTGAGGATTGCATAGACAGATGTAAGAACGTGGCTAGCTTGTTCTGTTTCTCTGATCTTTCAGCTTTCACCCCAATATCTGACTCCAGGTTTTTTATTAATAAGACCTTTTAAGATTTGTGTTACACTGATGTGTTAGTTTTGCTTTTATCTTTTTTATTTCATTACTATCCTTTGGAATTTGTTTTCTTTTTTAAATTTTTTTTAAAATGTATTTATTTATTTATGTATTTTACATCTCAGTGGCAGTTTCCCCTCCACCCTCTCCACCCAGTCTCCTCTTGTTCTGCTTCCTTCCCAATCTACTCCATCTCCATTTCTGTTTAGGAAAGGTTGGTCTCTCATGGATATCAATAAAACATGTCATATCAAGTTGCAGTAAGACAAAGCACCTCCCCATATCTTAAGGTTGGGCAAGGCAACCCAGTATGGGGAGTAGGGTCGTAAAAGCCAGCAAAGAATCAGAGACAGTCCCCCTACTGTTAGGAGTCCTACAAGAAGACCAACCTATACAACTGCCACATACATACAGAGAGACAAGGTTAGTCCCATGCAGGCTCCCTGGTTGTCACTTCAGTCTCTGTGAGCTCCTATGAGCCCAGGTTAGTTAATTTTGTGGGTTTTCTTAAGTTATCCTTGGCCCCTCTGGCTCTTAGAATTCTTTCTCTCCATCTTATGCAGAATTTCCTGAGCTCCACCTAATGTCTGGCTCTGTGTCTCTGCATCTGTTTCCATAATTTGCTGGATGAAGCCTTGGACAGAAAGGAAATAGATCTGGGTGGGATGTGGGGAGAAACTGGGAGGAATAGAGAGAAGGAAACCTAATAAGGATATATTATATTAGAAAAATGTCTACTTTCAATAAAAGTAAAAAAGTAATTGAAATAAATAAAACTGGGGTTGGGGGAGAAAAGAAATACAACAATCTGAGCCATCCATGGGGAGCAAGCCAGTAAAGAGCACTCCTCCCTGGCCTCTGCATTAGTTTCTGTCTACTGGTTTCTGCCCTGACTTCCATTGATAAAGCTGTAAGTTGAAATAAGCCCTTTCTTCCCCAACTTTCTTTTGTCCATGGTGTTTTTATCACAAATTAGAAATCTTAATTAAGTCAAGTAAGAAGGGGTAGCTTATAAAGCAATGGCTTTTTTAAGAATTCCTTATTTCCTTTATCTATTTTTTCCAGACCAGCATGGTATTATGTCTTTGTGTCTTTGTTTATTCCATTCTCAGTTTAACTTTGGTGATTTTACTTTAACACAAGTATATATTAGAGTTTATGGATATTGCTATGACTCAGGTGTGACAATATACCTTTCAACATCAGAGGATAAGCCCTTTAATTTTTAACTATTAAATGTATTTATTTTAAACATTTAATTGAAACACTGATAAAATATAAGACATGGTGAAATCATTGATACATTTTCAAAAGTAGGTTCCAGTTTCACTTCAGTTTCTATAATAAAATGATATTCTGACAAAAAGCAACTTCATGGAGAAGGGGCTTTCTTTCAGTTCCAGCTTACAGTCCATTACTGTGTGGAAGTCAAAGCAGGAACTTCAGTCACATCACATCCACAGCCAAGAACAAAGGGAATGAATACATACATGGTTGTTTGCTTGCTAGCTTGCACCCAGCTCTATTTCTCCACTCTTACCCACAGAACCAAATACCTAGGATGTGGTGCCACCTGTAGTTGGCTAGGTCCTCCCCCATGAGGTGACAAGACAAATTTCCACAGACATTCCCACGGACCAACTCAATGTAGACAATGTAGAAAGACTAGAGACTCTCTTCCCAGGTAATTTTAGGTTGAGTCATTTGGACAATGCTAATCATCACCACAAGGAATGATACCAGAGAGAGCAGACAGATGGGAGGTGAGCTAAGCAATATAAACTTTTAGTATTCTTGAAAGATTTTTTTCAAAGAGTTTTTGTATACAAAAACTTTATACTGTTTTATAAGAACATTTCATTGAAATATTACATGTGTCACCAATATGTGGTCATGAATATATATATATATATATATATATATATATATATATATATATATATATCCAAATGTCATAATGAAATTAATTCACATATCTATCATCACTAACAGTAATTTCCTTTTGTTATTTGTAAGATGAAAGTATTTGTAATCCACTCTTTTATGATTTTTTTTTCTTGTGAACAATCCAGTTTGGTTAGTCATACTCACTAATTGTTACAGTAGATTCCTGGAAACTATTAATCTTGTTTTGTAAGTTTGTCCCCTGTGACCAAGGCTTCTCCATTTGTCTGATATTGAAAGGAAAGATGATTAAGAACCTTAATTCACCTACTTGGTAACAACAGAAAATAGTCCCACATGAAAGAAGACTTCTGTGAAGCAATTTTTAATTTGTTTCATCCTTGCTGTGGAAGAAGTGGCTAGACTTTGTCCTTGGTCTAATATATAGTGTGTAAAGGCTAATTAAAGATGATTGATAGAGGAATAAAAATAAAAAAATAAACAGATATTTACTATTGTAAAAATTGTTGAGTTACTGACTTGGTTGAGCTATTCTAGCTGAAAGTGAATTCAATATGGGCAAGCAATTCCAGTTCTTAGTATACTGTGTAAATCACCTGCAAAAATAGTGTAGGATTACAATTTAAACTCTAAAGTGGAATGACTTTAGTACCCTACTTCTCTCCTCTCTAGAGCTCGTTCTTGCCTCAGTACCTTTCTACTTTACTGGCTTCTTGGTTTACTCCAGGTAGTATATTCACATAGGAAGATTTTGAGCAAGAAACCACAGATGAGAGAGAATATATAATGATTTTCTTTCCAGGAATGGGTTACTGAATTTAGTATAATTTTTTCTAATTCCATTCATTTTTCTACAAATTAGATGATTTCATTTTTCTTTACAACTGAATATTGTATACATGTACTATTTTATCATTATCTATTTATCAGTTAACGTATGTCCAGGTTCTGCCCATTGCCTGTCTGTTATGAACATGTCTGAGTCAAACCCTATGGGTATAAGCTTATGCCAAAGAGTGGTAATGCTGGGTCATTTGGTTGATATAATTTTAGCTTTTTAAGTATAACAAGTGGAATAATATTGACACTTTTATATTGGGGATAATCAACAGGTGTCTATTTGGACCTAAGTATTGCTCTGTAGGAAAGAATTCAGGTCTTGTTCTGCATACTTATCCAACTCCTCATTGTTAGTGAGGTCATAGATCCTAAAAGAGAATCTACAGTTGCCATTTTCTTAAACAAATATAGTATGTAACTGTATTTTAAATACCTATCTTTACACCCACAGATAAGAATTTTCTCTTTCAGCAGATGGTGACGGAGATCCACAACTGATCAAAATATAGAACAAGTGACTGTGGCGTTCCCAACCACATTTTATTAATCTACAACACAACCACTACACCTAAGGCACAGGGAAGATCACAGAAATGGGATATGAAAGATTGTAAGAGTAAGATGACTGCAACACTTGCTATGATATAGTGTCTTCTAATCACAACAACGAAGTTGCACCAATGAAACATTAACAATATTGTTGGCTAAACAATACTTGAATAATTACAATACCAATAGGGAAAATTTCACAAGGATCTACCCTTGTGAAATGGTATGATGAAGATCAAGATGAAGAGCTACAGGCAATCATTAGATGCTGAGAAAAGAAGAATCAGTTTTACCCAGGGATAAATTCCCTAATTAGTTAATATGTGGTCAGTCACGTACATATAAGCAACACTAAATGGCCTCAGTAGTTACATATATATATATATATATATATATATATATATATATATATATATATATATGTATGGGTATATGTATTTGTATATGTATATTATATATTTATATGTGTATGATCTATGCTAACACTTACATTCATATATGCATACATGTACACAAATATTACAAGTTAGGACCAATATATATTCAGTATTTGTCTTTTTGCATCATAATATACTTCATGTAATTATTTCCAGATATACCCACATTTCTTAAATTGCATACACAAAGTGCTCTTCTCAAAGCTTTGGTTGACAGTTGCTTAGATTGTTAGATGTAAGAATTTTTTATGTGTGTATGTACAGTTTTTTTTTTGTGTGTGTGTGTGGTTGTGTGTGTGTGTATGCATGAGTGTGCACATACATAGTGACAAGACGTCTACCGTAGGTGTTTTTTCTCAGGCATTGACAGTCTTGCTTGTTGAGAGAGTGTTTCTAGTTGGTTTGGTAAAGACTGGCCAGGGGATGCCGGAGATCTGCCTGTCTCTACCTTCACAGGCCCAGGACTACAAATGTGTGCCACCAGCCCAACTTTTGTACATAAGTGTTGGGCAATCAAATCCAGATCCTCATATTTAAACCACGAACACTTTGCTCACTGAGCCATCTGCCCATTCACACAGATATCTGAAAATTTCTTGTGATTATTTTTATTAATTTGCAAGGGCTTCTATAACAAGGATTCACAGATTGGTTATTGGAGACACTAGCAGTATATTATGTTCCCACACTTACAGAAGTTAGCAGCTCAGGATCAAGGTCTCTGCAAGGCTGGATTTGGAAATTCTGTCCTGGCCTTTCAGACTGATATACTATACCTGTGTTTTGATGTGACCCTTTCTACATGTGGTCTTTGTTCTAATCTCTCTTATAAGGACACAAGTCATATTGAATTAGAATCTCCTCACAGGCATTAACTTTACCATGGTTACATCTTAAATGTTTCTCAGGTCCAATCATATTTGAAAATATATTTGAGGCCGGGCGGTGGTGGCGCACGCCTTTAATCCCAGCACTCGGGAGGCAGAGCCAGGCGGATCTCTGTGAGTTCGAGGCCAGCCTGGGCTACCAAGTGAGTTCCAGGAAAGGCGCAAAGCTACACAGAGAAACCCTGTCTCGAAAAAAAAAAAATATATATATATGTATATTTGGGAAAGGCACAATTCAACCTACAATACTTTTTCTGTTATTTTCTTTTCTTCTATTGCTTCACCCCCAAAAAACTTTGCTACCACCTTTGAAGCCATTCTCTAATAGCATAGTCCTTTTGCCTTCCAAAATTATTTTTGTTAAGATCTTAAGAATTTTTTATCCTGTCTTGTCTTTATGGTTATATCTAACTTTTTGAGCATCATGTTTCAATTTCATAGATTTTCTGTATCATTTTCTTTTAAATAAAGACTTAGTTTGTATATGTTTTAAAAGTTTTAAATAACTCTTTCTTGAATTATGTTTCTTTAAATCCTTTATAATTTTGTCATTTCTTTCATCCTAAGCACATCCATTTTAATGTACATGTCTGAATATTTCCTAATTCTTAACTATGTATGCATTTTTGGAGTGAGTCACTAACAAGCTCTGGACATATGTTCCTTGTGATGGTACCAATAGAATCATCTAGTATGACAGTTCAGTTGTAAAAACCTTGTATTTACATCTTACTGTCTTAGTCTAGTAATATTCATCAGATAAAATATTTTTTGCATTGAAAATTTAACCTGGATAGAAATTTTTTATATTATATAAAAGCAATGGGCTAAGATCTCATCCCTCAATATAAAGAAACTCCTTAGTTCCTTCTTTGGTTATTTTATGTATATCAAGGAATAATATGCCATAAATTGCCTAGATATTTAGTTAATATTCCTTGAGGAATGTCTGTGATCATGGTATTGACAAAAGTAGAATTATAACTGAATTCAAACTTACAAATTATAAATATGAGTATTTATAATTAAGATAAAATTTAAACCCGTAATACAAATTTAAAGTAAAACTATATATTTAAGCCCATCAAATTAGAAATTGCTTTTTAAAAGTATAATACTGAATACTTTTAAAGATAGTTTGATTTACAATTTTAGCAGGGAGAGAAAATTACATCCTTGTAATCTAGAAACACATATCAGAAAAGTTTTTAATTTCATATTAATTTTATGCATTTAATTCTTAGAAATTTACTTCTAAGAAAAATCAGAATAGGAAGGGAGCTTATATTGAAGATGATTTTAATGTTAAAAATATAAATAACAAGTGTGCAAAGAATTTTAACACTTTGGTCCGGTTGTAGAGCTCTTTGCAAGCATGTAGAGTATCTTATATTCAATCCTTTGTCCTGACCCAGAGTAAATAAGAAGTTACAACAACAACAACAACAACAAAAAAAAACCAAATGGGTGAGAAAAGGGTGCTTTTATTTTTTAATAATATATTTTTGCTACTTGTACATTTATTTCACCACATGGACAATACTAATAAGAAAAGAATCAGGAATAATCATCTAAGGAAGGAGAGTTAAATGTAATGGAAGGGTACATAACAGAAACTTCAGCCTTAAATTGACTTTCCATCCTGAGAATGAGGAAGATGTCCTTTCCCCTTGATTTCTGAACTCCACAACCCAACTCAAAAGTCACCAGAAGTTCAGAAAACAGCTACAGGATGAGTTGACTACATGTATAAATAAACCACCTTGAAGTGATGCCTGCAAGTTCATCCATTAGACTTCAATTTGAATCATCTGGGCCATGTGCAAGACCTATTAGGTGTACAAAATTTTCTCACTCCTGAATATTTTAAAGGTGATTGGAAATTAGTTTTCAACAGCATTGGAATTTAAAATTTAGAGGTAAATGGAATATGGCAACGGTTTCATCACTGATTCATACCTCAGAAAGTTATTAAATGATTATTGGGGATAATGGGTTTTAGAATAAGCTTTTGTTATTATGATGATTAAGCATGTTTACAGGTGGGAAAAAGTTATACCATAACCATAAAACTAAATTCAAAACAACTTCCAAGTGTGTGCTTGGCGGAGAATCATAGGTAATTGAATTTGGGTAGATAGAAGGAGTCCTCATCAGATGTTCTTTCATTAATGAAGAACTTCAGCATCATGGAATTCAGAACATAAAGGGGCAGCTTCATAAATAGAATGGGGAATTGTTGTGGAACAATTCTTTCTACACTATAAATATATATTTCTCTCATTAGTGAATAAAAAGCTAACAGGCATGTAGTTGGACAGGAAGTTGGGTGGGAAAGCAATACTGAGAATGATGAGAAGAAGGAGGGCAGAGTCAGGAGAGACAGTAGCTAGCTGCTGAGCAAGCAGGACATGTGAAAATGAGATAACAAGTCATGAAACAAATGGCAAATAATAAATAGATATGTGGTTTAATTTAAGTGTAGGAGTTGACTAGGAATAAGCCTGAGCTATTGGCCAAGAATTTATAATTAATATAAGCCTCTGAGTGATTTTTGGGGATGACGCAGTTTGGACAGGAAGTGTCCTTTTACATATGGCATCAAACAGAGGTCTTGAATCCACAACCCCGAGATTAAGAGTCTCATGCTCTACTGACTGAGCTAGCTAAAATTTAAGTTAAAAGTTATGTTACTTTGGGGGGGAGAGGCTATGCTTTTGCTTCCACAGGAAATGAGAGGCTGTGGATTTATTCTGGGTTAAGAAAAATCAGATTTAATTGAGGAAGACCCCCTAAAAAAAATCTCCAATGAGAGTAGATGGCCTAGAGGATCCAACATCTCAGAGCACCTCTGTTACAGTTTCCTTCTAAATATACATCCAGAACAGCTTCAAGGTGATGGACTGAGATGGTCTACCCTCACAAAATACTCCAGTCAGGACTTGAGCATAATCTTAAATTTTCTCAGGGTCCTCCAAAGATAACAGCATCCCCAAAACAACAGGAAGTACTCTAGAGAACAACTCCCATATCCCCCCAAAATAAAGTATGAATATTTGTCATTGTTTGGGAGGGGTTGTTACAAATGGTTATTGGTCATAGTAAAAAAAAAACAAAAACAAATTAAATTCAGAAATCTATTTCTAAAAGAAGAAAGAGGGATATAATATAGAAATGATGGGAGAAAATGGTAGATTTTAATCTACTTTAATCTAAGAAACAACAGTTAATCTCAAAATAATTTACATTGGTATAGATTTTAGCTTATTGATCCAAATATAAAGTTAATTTTGTTATACTGTAAAACTGTACTCTTGTTTAAGGTATTATGTTTATGCAGCTCAATTAAAAATGTAATTTATAATTAAGAAATACAGATTAATAGTCATCTATAATAATCAAACTTATAGTCATGTCAGGTTTTTGAGATATACAAAGATATATTTCAAATAGACGGGTAAATATTCAAACACTTCACAGACCTACAGAATATGCCATTTAAAATGTTTTAATAACTTAAGAGTTTTTCATGACAGTGAGACACATCTGCTCCTGGCAGTACTGATGCACTTCAGAGAAGATGATGGGCATCAAAGAAACTCTGTTTGGAATTTGTTTTCAATATGGCAAAAAGTAGACATGTGGGCAAAGAAATTGCCTTTACCTCAATTGCTGACAGTTACTCTACAAAGTTTATCAGCAGGACAGAAAAAGGTAACTGCTAAACTTTGCCAAGACAAGGTATTACAGTCCTTCAGAATTCCCTGCTTCACAGGAAAATCTATCAGATATGCTAGACCTATAGGCCAGAGTTGGATAACCCAATGTTACAGAAGAACCTTGGATGACTTTCTAGAGTGCTAAATGTTTCTATCATTTCTTAGTTTTGGAAGTTGTTTACTCTGTACTTCTGGTTTACTCAGGTAATATTATATCCTTCTCAGGTCTTTGATGGACTTGAAAACTAGATAGTCATAGTTATATTTTTCTTAGTTATGATAACAGGTAAATTAAATATAAAACTTTAGACTCACCAAGATAAGATAGATAATAAAATATTCTCTAATTTTTTCAAATACAAATAGATTGGATATTGTAACTATAATCCTTAATAACTATTTTTGTTATTCATAATCTTGCTATGCTAAATTTAAAACCTTTTTAATTAGACAAAAGGGGGAAATGCTGTGGGACAATCCTTTCTACACTATGAATAAATATTACTTTCATTGGTTAATAAAAAGCTGACAGGCTAGTAGCTGGGCAGGAAGTTAGGCAGAAAAAACAAACTGAGAATGATGGGAAAAAGAAGAACAGAGTCAGGAGAGATGTCAGCCAGCCACCATGCAAGCAGGACATGTAAAAAATGAGATAACAGGCCGTTGGTCACATGGCAAAGCATACAATGAAATATAGGTTAATTTAATTATGAGTTAGCTAGTAACAAGCCTGAGCTATTGGCTAAGCATTTATAATTAATATAAGCCTCTGCTTGGTTATTTGGGGCTGGAGAGTTGGGACAGGAAATACCCATTTACAGGGAATATCAGCAGGAAAAGCAAAATATGAGGTGACTTGAGGCCATGAAGAGGTAAAGGAAGGAACAAGGGAGGGACCAAACCAGAGCACTGTAACAACCAGGGGAATTAAGGCATAAATTCTATCAAGTTACTTGAGTGGCTCCACAGCTTGCAAAAAGTTTTACTTTATAGTGTGTGAAAAGCATTAGCACTGAGAGTGTGATGGGGAGCCTGAAAATAGCCTTCAGACCTGAAATGACAGTTGTGAAGGCCAGGCAGTGTGTAATTTCCATGCTAGACATATTTCCTGATGGTATTTATAGGTGCTCATCAGAAGTGATGACTGCTTATGATAGCAATGATGGTTTTATTACCCAGATGGCTTCTTTCTGTGTGTAATGATTTTCATGGCATGTTAAAGTACCAAAATATATGGCAATGAATTCAAAATTCAGATGTGAGATGTTTAGTCAGATATTTTTAGTATTGTTTGGAAATTTCTGTTGTCCCTGTAAATGAACATCTATCTATTTTGGTACATCTAAGAGTGGGGAAATATGGCCAGTAATAAAGGAATAGAGAAATAGGAATTTTGATTTGGTTTCAGCATTAAAATCTGTTTTGGCAATGAGAAAATAGTTAAATACTAGACATTTTAACTTATGCCTTGAAATTTCAAGACTTCAACATGTTATGTTATATACACCATTATTTTCTTTTATACTAAAATTTGAAATGTTCTTTCAAATATAGTATAGAATACATTCAATTTCTTTGTTTTTTTTCTAGTCCTGAATGCTAAACTATTGAAAAGTGCATCTTGACCTGATGAGAAATAGTAGTTAAGTATCGCTGTTGAGGCATTGAGAACGCAAATAAGAACACCAACAAGCCTGGGCACACACACGAGTGTACACATGCACAGGCACAGCATGCACGTGTGTGCACACAAACACACAGGTGCAGGGAGGAGGGAAAACTAGGACGAAAGGAACATGAAAGAACTACATGGACACCTGTCTTTAACCAAATCAAACAATACAATTTAATTAAAAAGAGGTTGTGTCATTTTGAACTGAATATGTGGAACAGAATAGGGACCAAGCCTTATTCTGTTTCTGGGTTGTATATTGAATCTTTTGAAATTGTACCTGTCTTTATCTAATTTGAAATGATATCTTTAACTGTCCTTACATGTTTTAAAATGAAATAAAATTATACCATTGTCCGTATTATTAACTTTACTGCATAGGTTTGGTAATAAGTGTGGAAGCTCACATATATAACCTTAATTTCCTCTTAGGTTTCTTGACTAATTGAAGGAAGATTATTTTGCTGGTTCATAACATTTATTTAAAATGGCAGGAAAGCTTTTATTTAAATATTGTCTTGAGTGTCCCTAAACTATATAACCTTTATTGTTCACTAAATAACAAGACAGATAACAATCACAATTTCCTTTGAAGTGTACAAGACAGGGCCCTACCAACTATTTTAAATTACACATATCTAACCTTTTGTGAGCCATCATGTGGGTTAAAGAAATTGAAACCTGGTCCTCTCGAAGATCAACCATGCTTTTATCTGTTTAGCCATCTCTCCAGCCTTTGAATGGCTACATCTTATTAGTTCTTATTTCTTTTTCTTTATTCTTCTCATATACATTACTTTGTGATGACATCTTCCCCTCACTCTACTCTTCTTTGTGACCCCCCCCATCTTTCCTCATCCCCAGATCCACTGCTCTTCTATTTTCCTTCAGAAAAGAGCATGCCTTCCAGGGATATCAACCAAACATGCATAGCAATCTGCAATAAAGACAAGGCACAAACCCTTAAATCAATGCTGGACAAGGCAACCCAGTAGGAGGAAAAGGGTCCCACGGGCAGGCAAAAGAGTCAGAGACAGCCTCACTCCCACTGCTAGAAGTTGCACAAAAACTACAAGATAAACAACCACAGTATGTATACAGAGTGCAGACCCATGCAGGCTCCATGATTTTGGATTTAGTTTCTGTGAGCCCTTATGAGCCCTGCTTATTTGATTTGTAAGGCCAGGTTCTCCTAGTGTTCTTGACTCCTCTGGCAACTACAATCCTTCCTCCTCATCTTCTGAGGGTTTGCTGAGTTCCACTTATTGTTTGACTGTGGGTCTCTGCATCTGCTCTCATCAGCTGCTGAATGTAGTCCCTCTGATGACAATTGGGCTAGGCACTCAACTATGAGTATATCAGGATATCATTAGGAATCTTTCCTTCCTTCCCTCCTTTTCCTTCCTTCCTTCCTTCTTTCCTTCCTTCCTTCCTTCCTTCCTTTTTTCCTTTCTCTCTCTCTCTCTCTCTCTCGCTCGCTCTCTTTCTTCCTTTTAGTCAGTCATGTTTAGTTTGGTTCTACCCTAGATCTCTGGGCTATCTAGTTTCTGGTTTCTGATAATCTACTCAGTGTCAGGCATGGACTCCTTCTTGTGGTATGGGTATGGCCACACTCACGAGCTCTGAGTCAACATTACCCCAGTGTATCTTGCAGACAGAACAGGTTTTGATCAGAGGTTTTGTTGCTGGATAGATGTCTCAATCCCACCACTGGAAGCCTTGCCTACCACTGGAAAGATGATCATTTCAGGGTTTCTATCCTCTATTATTAAGAGTCCTCACTAGGGCCATCCCGATAGGTTCTAGAAAGTTTCCATTGCACTAGGTTTCCACATTGAGCCCCAAATGACCTCAGCTGCAGTTGTCTCTCTCCATACTCTCTGCCTCCATCTTTCCCTCCCCGGTATGATAACTCCTTTTCCCATTCCACTCCAAAATCTATTCGATTTATCTTTCCAGGAGGTACATGAAACCTCCCACCTCAAGCCCACTTTGTAACTTTAAGTCAGTGTATTTTAGCATGATTATCCTTTGTTTAACAGCTAATATTCACTTATAAGTTAGTACATTCCATATTTGTCTTTTTGGATCTGAGTTGCTTTGCTCAGGATGTTTTTTCCTAGTTCCATCAATTTACCTGCAAATTTCATAATGTCATATTTTAAATAGCTAAGTAACACTCCATTGTGTAAATGTACCACATTTTTTAATTCATTCTTCAGTTAAGGGACATCTAGGTTGTTTCCAGGTTTTGGCTATTATGAATAAAAAAAAAATGAACATAGTTAAATAAGTGTCCTTTTGGTAGGGTGGGCATCTTTTGCATATATGCTTGAGTAGTATAACTAAGTCTTGAGGAAGATCAATTCCTAGCCTTCTGAAAAACAACCCTATTGACTTCCATAGTGACTCTTCAAGATTGCACTCCTACCAACAATGGAGGAGTGTTTCATTTGCTATACCTTCTTGCCAGCAGGAGCTGCCACTTGTCACTTGTTACTGAATTCAGCCATTCTGACAGATATAAAATAGAATCTCAAAGTAGTTTTGATTAGCATTCCCTGATAACTAAAGTTGTTGATTATTTCTTTAAGTGTTTTTCAATCATTTAAATTTCTTCTATTGAGAATTTTGTTTAGATAAGTACTCCATTTTAAAAATTGGATTATATTGTTTGTTGATATCTAGTTTCTTGATTTTTTTATATAGTTTAGATATTAGCCCTCTATCAGATGTGGAATTGGTGAAAATCTTTTCATATTCTGTAGGCTGCCATTTTGTCTTATTGACTGTGTCCTTTGTTGACAGAATCTTTTCAGTTTCACGAGGTCCCATTTATTAATTGTTGATATCAGTGCTCATGCTCTTGGTGTTCTGGTTAGGAATTTATGTCTTGTACCAATGCATTCTAAGCTACTCTCTACTTTCTCCTCTATCTGGTTTTATATTGAGGTCTTTGATCCACTTGGACTTGAGTTTTGTGAAGGGGTGATAAAAATGGATCCATTTGCATTTTTTTATTTGCAGACATTCAGTTAGATCAGCACCATTTGTTAAAGATGATTTCTTTTTTCCATTGTGTATTTATGGCTTCTTTATCAAAAAATTGGTGTCCACAGTTATGTAGATTATTCTTATTTTTTAAAGAAAAGTAATATATAATATAATTATATTATAAATAAAAATTATACTCTGTGATATTTTAAAATAATTTTTCTCATATTATTAACCACAAAACAATATTACAGTCATATTTAATCTTCTGTAAAATGAAAACATGTGCATGTACTTACTTTGTTGTCATTAGGTGAAACTAGTTTTCATATTTCTTTATATTTCTAAAATATATTCTAAAGTTAATTATCTATGCATTTATTTCTGTTTTTTGAAAATTATGAAACATTGAAAATATCAATAACAACAAAATACCACACACACCCACTCACAAACATACATAAAATCTATACTAAAATGTATAGAATGTACAGGTAAAACACTTGAAGGTTATCATATTAATAAAGCTCATTACCTGTCATAATGTAGGGCACTTAAGTAAGTGTCAGTACAAAAGAGGTGATTGATCGCATTACCATACAGCAATCAAGAAATTCTTGGAGGAGACAGTAATTATATATCTGAACTTTATTAATAAGAAGAGACTTACCCTGAAAGTTAATCAGTTTATGGAAGGAAGAAATCTGAGTAGATTCAAGATGTATAAAGCAATGTAAGTTCAGGATATGAAATGTTGTCATATTTCATGTGCTTGAGAATGCTGGAATGTGGTGTATGGGTTACAGAATATTTGGGCTTGCTAGTGTGAAAATAGAAAGTCACAAATAAAATAGCTGTATATGCTTTTCAAGCACATCTGGAGTCATTCATCAGATAGTAAGCAATCATTAAATTATCTCCTGTGTATTTACAACAGTGTATAGGAAGACTCAGAGCAGAGACTTTAGGTCTTGTCAGTTAGAAGGTCATTTTGATACAATCAAGCAATTCCCAGTAAGGTTCTGAAATACCAAGATAATCCCAGAGAATGGAAGAAGTGATGGAGTTGAATAAAATAAGGCTGAACAAATGGACCAAAGTAAATATTTCATTTTTTATGAGAGAAAAATTAGCTGGATTCTAAAATTCATCTCAGAATATATGGTTTGAAAGTAGTTAAGGAAGAAAGGTGCTAAGACCTGTCTATTTACATGGCGATTGCCAAAAAAGTTTTATTAGACACATGCACAGTCTGTATAAGTTTTATTATAAGATATTTTATATAAATATATATATATATAAATATTATGGTTAAAATGAAAGTGACAGACTATGTTATAATCATAAGAGTATTCAGTGAAGAAGGTGTGAACGGAAGGTGATGAAATATGGAGGTAAATGGATGAAAGTGGAAAAATTATATTGAGCAAGGTAACCCAGATACAGAAAAACAAACATTGAATGTTCTTTCTCATATGTGGAACCTAGTCTTGAATATCTGACTTTGTTTGTTCAACACTGAATACCATTGGAAGCCAGAACACTAGAAAGAGGCTATTGGGAGAGGTATGTTTTAAGATAGAGTGGATTTTAGAAAATAGTATGAAAGTAGAGGGAGAAAACTGAGGATAGGAAGTTTAAAAGAGGCAGGGGATGGCAGATATGAGAAAACAGGGTATAGGGGAAGGGTAAACAAAATGGCAGGTGTAGAAAAAAGCCACATGGAAACTTACCATCTTGTAAACCAAATTAAAATTTTTATTTTAAAAAGATTTTGAAGGGAGACACCCTGTAAGGCTGGAAAAGGCTGTTCCCTGAAGCCACCGGTTACAAAACAAAAGTGGCAGTGTTCCTTATATATTCTGGATATCAGTCCTCTGTCAGATGTGGGATTGGTGAAGATCTTTTCCCATTCTGTAGGCTGTCGCTTTGCTTTGTTGACCGTATCCTTTGCCCTACAAAAGCTTCTCAGTTTCAAGAGGTCCCATTGATTGATTGTTTCTCTCAGTGTCTGTGCTACTGGTTTTTTTTTTTTTTAATTTTTATTTTGCAATACAATTCAGTTCTACATATCAGCCACAGATTCCCTTGTTCTCCCCCCTCCCGCCCCCCTCACCTTCCCCCCAGCCCGCCCCCCATTCCAATCTCCTCCAGGGCAAAGCCTTCCCCACAGACTGAGATCAACCTGGTGGACTCAGTCCAGGTAGGTCCAGTCCCCTCCTCCCATGCCGAGCCAAGGGACCCTGCATAGGCCCCAGGTTTCAAACAGCCAACTCATGCAATGAGCACAGGACCCGGTCCCACTGCCTGGATGCCTCCCAAACAGATCAGGCCAATCAACTGTCTCACCCACTCAGAGGGCCTGATCCAGTTGGTGACCCCTCAGCCATTGGTTCATATTTCATGTGTTTCCGTTTGATTGGCTATTTGTCTCTGTGCTTTATCCGACCTTGGTCTCAACAATTCTCTCTCATATAAACCCTCCTCATTCTCGCTAATTGGACTCCCAGAGATCCACCTGGGGCCTAGTCATGGATCTCTGCATCCAGATCCCTCAGTAGTTGGATGAGGTTTCTAGCATGACAATTAGGGTGTTTGGCCATCCCATCACCAGAGTAGGTCAGTTCGGACTGTCTCTCGACCATTGCCAGCAGTCTGTTGTGGGGGTATCTTTGTGGATTTCTGTGGGCCTCTGTAGCACTTTGTTTCTTCCTATTCTCATGTGGTCTTCATTTACCATGGTCTCCTATTCCTTGTTCTCCCTCTCTGTTGTTGATCCAGCTGGGATCTCCCACTCACCCAAGCTCTCTTTCCCTCGACCCTCGCCCTTCACTACCCCCACTCATGTCCAGGCTGTTCATGTAGATCTCATTCCATTTCTCTGTCATTGGGCGATCCCTGTGTCTTTCTTGGGGTCCTGTTTTCCAGGTAGCCTGACTGGTGATGTGAGTAGCAGTCCAGTCATCCTTGTTCCACATCTAGTATCCTGTTATGAGTGAGTACATACCATGTTTGTCTTTCTGAGTCTGGGATACCTCACTCAGGATGATTTTTTCTAGATCCATCCATTTGTCTGCAAACCTCATGATGTCATTGTTTTTCTCTGCTGAGTAGTATTCCATTGTGTATATGTACCACATTTTGTTTATCCATTCTTCAGTTGAAGGGCATCTAGGTTGTTTCCATGTTCTGGCTATTACAAACAACGCTGATATGAACATAGCTGAACAAGTGCTCTTGTGGTGTGGTTGAGCATTCCTTGGGTATATGCCCAAGAGTGGTATAGCTGGATCTTGGGGGAGATGGATTCCCAATTTTCTAAGAAATCGCCATATTGATTTCCAAAGTGGTTGTACAAGCTTGCATTCCCACCAGCAGTGGAGGAGAGTTCCCCTAGCTCCACATCCTCTCCAGCATAAGGTGTCTTCAGTGTTTTTGATCTTAGCCATTCTGACAGGCGTAAGGTGGTATCTCAGAGTTGTTTTGATTTGCATTTCCCTGATGATTAGGGATGTTGAGCAATTCCTTAAATGTCTTTCAGCTATTTGAGTTTCCTCTGTTGAGAAAAATATATGTGGAAGAAGTGCTTTAAAATGCCATTTGCTGTGTAAGATGTAGCCCACTACAGTTATTAATTCAAGAGCTGTAGATACCTGCACTGGGTCTGCACAAGAATCAGCATGTGAATAATCAGGCATGGATGGGAGAGGGCCTCAGGAAACCCTGTTGTCAGAATTAAATTATTTGCTGCAAGCAGATTCAAAGGTTGGCGGTAGTCATTGCTTTCATCGTCTATACACTGATGACCTCATCAGGCTCCAATAGGGAGCCCTGTTTCAATCTACATTAACAGACATGTTTAAACTAAAATTTCTGAAAATAAAACCAAAAGTCAGAAATTTATGTAAATAAAAGGGGAATAGGAGAGCATGGAGATTTGGCTTAACAATTAAGAAGATTTGCTGTTCTTGCTAAAAATAGAAGTTCAGTTCCCAGCACCCACACCAGGCAGTTTACAACTGCTTCCAACTCCAATTTCTGGAGCTGTGAGAGCTTCAGCAGGCATCTGCACACATGTGGCACACACACAGTCAAGTAGGCTCATATACATACACATAAATAGTACCCCCCAACACATATCATATATACATACACACACATAACTGGACTGGCAGTATATTAGTTTTCAACCTCAAGACCAGCCCCCTAGTGATGTACCTCCTCCAACAGAGCCCCACCTCCTAATACTTCTCATACAGTTCTAACAACCAAGGACCAAATACTCAAGATTTGAGCTACTGGTTGCCACGCTCATTTAATTCCCCACAGGTAAGAATTGGGAGGGTAGGGGGCATTGGAGTTGTTGGTAGAAATGACAGGGAGATAGGGAGTGAAAATGTAACAAGAATACATTATCTACATTGTACAATTGTCAATTAACAAGAATAATTTTAAAAAGTCCTGAAAAGGAAAACTAAGTAAAGGAAGCCAGATGATGATACCAATGGTACAGTGCCACATGCTTTTGTCGTGTATGGGCAGCAAAGGGTAATCCACTTACATCCTCTTCATCTCTAAATACACTCATGAAGGGGAGCCCATATGATTTACACAGTGCAATATCAGAAAAAAGACATTACTTGTTGAAAGGTTAGAGGACTTTAAAAATTCTTCCCAATATAAAGAAGTGGTATCTCTTTGAAAGTTCAGGGTACTACCTAATCATTGTGGTAGTGATAGAAAAATCTTGTGAAAAAACCCTCCATTTTATAATCATACATTTAAAAAAAGAACAATAACAAAAGCGTAGCAAATAAATTTGCATAAGACCCTGTGCCCAACCTGGTCACAATCACACTTAGTAAAATCTGTCTTTTACCACATTTATTACCTAATAATTAATTTCTAAATCAATAACCAAAGATTTATTAATGTATTTTTTCAAAGAACATCACGTGGGAAGACAATGTTATCTTACTTACATAAAATATGTTTTGACTATCAATAAAGAGTAACTAGCATTGATATATATGTATTCATATATAAATAAATATATCTGAAAGCAAAGATAAAATGGCCTCAGGTGACCTCTGTCTGAGATAATCTATTCTAAAGTTCTCATTGATTTTAATAATTAAAATTTTATGTACAAATCCAAGACAACATATTTTCCCCAAAATTACTAATCCCAACATAATAGATTCCAATGGGAATGCACTTGAAGAACTTCAAGAGAATGATTATAATTATGTTCAAACAACTCAAAAAGACCTGAACATACTGCAAGAGAATAAAACAAAAATGAGTGAAATAAAGAAGTCAATATAAAGAGAATTATTGAAGAAAAGACAAACTAAAATGATGATGGAAATGAAAAGTTCAATAAGCCAGATAAAAACCTGAATTGGAGACCTCACCAACAGAGTTGTTTATGTGGAAACAGATTATTAGGTTTGGAAAACAAGATGGGAACTAAATCTCTCAATAAAGGAGAATGAAATATTTCTTATGCTCCATGAGTTCATCACAGGAGAGCCTTGGTGTACAAGTATAAGATGTAACCTTTGGATTATCAAATAAGTACAAAGATAATACTACAATCAGGTCATACAATGTATCTTTACATTAAAGCATTTTAACACCCATTATTATTTCCTGAGAATTTTATATATGAGCACTGAATTTACATCATTTCCACCTCTCTTCCCCTCCAAGTCTTTCTCTATACCCCATTTTTCCTCTCAACTTCATGACCTCTTCTTTAATTATTTAAATTATTATTTGATTATTTATTATGCTGAAGCTGAGTTCATTTAATGTTGCTGGTGTGTGTGTGTGTGTGTGTGTGTGTGTGTGTGTGTGTGTGTGTGTTTAAGGATTAAACATCCTGTCCAACTTGGAGTTGGATAAACTTTCAGGGGCTCATCTCTAGAGAAGACTGGTTCTCCCTTTCTTAGCTCTTCATCTAGGTGTAGGACCTTGTGAGATTTCACCCATTCACATTGGTGTGTAAAAATGAGAGCATCAAAATATTTACCATTAGCATTGAAAAGATATATCCAACTATTTATTATGTAATTATACCTGTATTTTCACTGATAACTGAGGATAGAATAATATAAAGAGAAAATAAAATAAATTGCGTATCTTTTTGTAATAGGTGAGTTCATGACTATTTTCTAAAAAAAATAAAGTAATAGTAGTAATTATAAATCAGTTCTTCATGAGTTTCCAGGCCAAACTAGAGGAGTCCTCCATCCCTTTTTTTCTTGTCTCATTTGTTCTTTCAAAGTTGCCTTGAAAATAAAGTCAGAACTGAATATTTCTTCTCTGGCCATACCAAGAGCAAATGTTACTATTTTTCCTAAATTATCAAGAATCCTTTTAAATTTGTCTCATTTTATATATTCAACAAAGCAAGGATATTTTCCTTAGTGTGAAAGAAATCATGGCACTCAGCTATTTGCCTATTCCCTCCTGAGATTTCTTACCACAAGTCTAGAATTTGTGGAAAATATTCTGAAATAGTGTTTGCAATGTGAAAAAGCAATGTTGCTAGAGAAGCTGTTCTCAATTCCTGTTGGGGGTCGAATGACCCTTTCACAGGAGTCATATAAGACTGACAGAAAACATAGATATTTACATTATGATTCATAACAGTACCAAAATTTGAATTATGAAGTAGCAATAAAATTAATTTTCTAGTTGGGGGTCACTACAACATGAGGAACTGAATTAAAACTTCACAGCATTAGGAAGGTTGAGAACCACAGCTGTAGAAGTTCTGATTTGGTAAGTCTGAACTGAGATAAAATTCACATTTCACATAAGTTCTCAGGTGACAGCTGGTCATTTCAACTAATGGTGTTGCAGGAGATCATGATAGTAGGAAATTCTCACCATGATCTTCATTCTTCTACGGTCTCTCCCATTGTGTCTCCAATCTTACTATCTTTATGATTTCACAGTAAACATCTCATTAACAATCCTGCCTTAGTTTTTTTCTTTCTTTCTTTTGGTCTTGTCCCTTCCTACTTTTAAGATAATTTTCCAGTTATCCATAGGGCTGTTTACATACATTTTCCTGCTGATTATTGATATATCTTGTCAAGGAGAGCTTCCCTGGGTATTATAAATACTTTATCCATCCCCTCAAACTATACCTCTGATATGTTTCACTGTTCTGTTTCTATTTTCACTCATAAAGGATATTATTTACATATTTATCCTGTGTGTATTCTGCCTCATCTAGTAGAAAATATACTCTCTGTGGGAATGTATGTTTTCTATCTGCATCTACAATGCCTAAAATATTACTTAGTCCATTGTAAGTGATCATTATGTATTTGTGATTTTGTGACAATAAGTTTGTGAACTGGGAAGTCAAGAAAACACACAGAGTAAGGAGAATGAATAAGCTCAGTTGACAAGTCCTTCTTGTCAGTACTGAAAATATTAATTTCAGAGTGATAAATTAGTAGCATAACTAACTATATGTAGAATTTTTAAAGTGTTACTGAGCAAGAATTTATTGAAAATTGGTCATGTCGGCATCTCCTGCATGGATGTTACCCAAATCCCAGACTCACAGAGATAAAGCTGGTGTTCACTACTGACATACTGTACAAACAACTTAACCAGAGAGAAACAACCTTATTAGGGACTGTTTCAGAAACCAGGTTCCCAGATGTGGGTAAATAGCCAACCTTACAAGAAGACCTTTCCAAATGCAGCACTCATGGCTCTATTATATAAACTCCACCTGCACACTTGTCTATCCCTTTAGGGGTTCACCAACAGCCAAGGCAGCTCCTATCACTCTCTCTACCTCAGATGATTTTCAGCTGAATTACATGCTAGTATGCCTACCAAGCAGTGCCATACAAATGTCTCATGAAAATCTCAAATTTTGTATATGAATCCCAAGCTCTCTTTGTTTCTGGTTTTTAGGGGTATTCTCTTAGTAGTCACTGACTTAGCAAATAGCAACATCATCCACAGAAATTTCCACAGGTATCAAGTGCCGTTCCATTTTCCTTGTCTAATTCAGCTAACTCGAACTCAGTCATGTGGATTCTTCCTCTTTTATTCCAAAACATTTTAATACTTTCAGGTTATTCTCACTGCAACCATATTCAGTTATTTTCTGTGTTCCATGATATCTATATTTATCTACCTACTTTTGTCGTGCTTTACGTGTTCTGCCTGGTTTCACACTGGACCCCTGGAAATTTTGTTTCCCAAATTTGTCAGACATTGCAAAAGTTATTTTATTTTTATGAAAGCTTTATTTCATGTATGTGAACAGTGGGTGCTAATAGTCATAGCCCCTTAATAATTGAAATAGTAAATAAAAATGTTTGTCATATAGTACATATAAATAAATACATGCTAGTTGTTAACATGGATAAATGACTGGGGATTTCAAAAGTTACTCTCTGACAAGACCAGTTTAATGTGTATCACTGGAAATTTCTAACAGTTTAATAAGTTGTCAGTCCCATCTGGACTCTTAGCTTGATATCTGTTCTCTTAAATCCATACTGAGTTATATTCACAGTGATCTGAGTATCTGAGAGTCTCCAAGAAGATCCCCACATGAGAGTCTTAAGTAAGCCCAACCTTTCATTTTTCCCTCTTCAAAATTTCTAAAATTTTTTCTTGTAAGTTCTCTTACTCTATTCATCTGTTTCCCCAAGCCTTATAATTTCAGTTATCCTTATCTAAAGATAATAAACCAAAATATTCTTTCTTGAGGAAGGATCTTCGGATGTCTCATGTGTGTTGTGTCTTTTATTTCTTTTCCCATAGAGAATGATGACTGAATCTGCACATACTTATTATGACAGATTAGTGTGATCAACTTTTCACTCATCTGATTAAAACTGCAGGATCTCTCTCTCTCTCTCTCTCTCTCTCTCTATATATATATATATATATATATATATATATACTATTATTTATTTATCTATTTAAGATAGGAGCTATATGTGACTATCTTCAGTCTAGTGAATGGGAAAAGTTAATTGTTTAACAATAAAATAAGAAAATAATTGCAATATTTAATAGAAAATTCAGTAACTCAGAAGAATCTAAAATAGGAACATAACCTTTCTTCTAGCCAATATAGTTTCCCTGACTAAATAGCTGAAGCTTCTTAGATTTAGCTCTTTAGAAAACTCAAATCAACTAAGCAGATTCAAAAGAATTCTGGAGCAGGATTTCTCAGAATGGCCACAATGTTCTGCTTTTCCCCATTTCTTCCCAAATCCCAAACCACAGTGCAGCATTCAACACATGCTTAAGCATCTAGCCTGTGCATCTGCTGTGAAACTCAAAACTGCACTGGATTGTCCCATTCTTTTTAGGTGAGATAGGAGACCCAAGTATGACTATAGAGGTGAGGGAGGAGGGAGGCAGGAAGGGAGGGAGGGAAGGAGGGAGGGAGGGAGACAGACAGAGGATGAGCTTGTCTTGCATCTGTCATCATCACAGGAAGAAAATGATTGTAGGGATTATGCCCTTGTGTGATACTCATGTCTTATACCTCAGTCCTGTAAGTGACATGGACTCCTGTGACTCAGTTCTAGTAAGAATCATAGAATTTAGGAAGTACCTGGCATACCTGGATTTCTATTCAGAAGTGTCTTTGGGAAGACATAAATGAAAAAGTGTTGTGAAAGCCTTTGAAGAAACTGCTGTGGCCAATGTGCTGGTTAAGTTTTCTTAACCTGTTACAAACTAGAGTCATCTGAGGAGAAAGCACTTCCACTGAGGAACTGTCCTCATCAGATTGATCTACGTCTGCAGGTAATTTTCCTGATTAAGGATTGATGCCATCCTTGGGACCTGTGGTCCTGGATCATGTAAGAAAGTTAGCTTTTCAAGACATGGGACACAAGCCAAAAGCAGCTTTACTCTCTGCTTCTAGCATCTGTTTCTGATTGAGTTCTTGCTTTAACTTTTCCCAATGACCATCTTTGATTGGGACTTACATGTTGGATAAACCCTTTCCTCCCTAAGTTGCTATTGGTTACGGCATTTATGACAGCAATAGGAAGCAATCTATGAAATAAATCATACCTCATTTATAGATTCCAAAATGGATTGGACAAAATAAAAGTCAAACCAAACTTCTCTGAGAAGGAGCTGGAGAGATTTCTCAGTAGTCAAGAGCACTCACATGGTGGCTCACAACTTGAGGGAACACGACACCATCTTCTCGCACTTGAAGGCACTGCACACATGTTGTGCACAAACATCCATTCAGGAAGATACTAATATATATAAAGTTGAAATAAATTAAATCTAAGAAGTTTGAAATTTATTTGACAAGAGTCAATGTTCTAATTGTCCCAGTGTGTATGCTTTTTTGGTTGTACCATTCTGTTACCTCTAGAAGCCAGGGATAGTAGATAGCATGAGAAGCAATTCAGGCTTCCATTTTTGGATCAAGGTCCCTATTAAACAGTGTCTGGTAGCTCCAACTTTCTCTAATAGAAAACTGATCTCAGTGAAAGATCCCATGCCATTTTGTTCCCCATCTAGTAAAACCCTACAAATTTGGGGTAGTAAAGAAGTTTACATGTTAGACCTGGCCTCTTGCTTCAGTTTGAAATAGCCAAGAAAGAATATCTTAATTTAGAGAATCCAATGTTATTGGCTGAAGCTTTTATAGTTAATAGAGAAAAGTGAATTTTCTCCTGGACAATAATGTCTTCTTAACTTCTTATAGTTACAGCTCCCTGGAATATGTAGTCACTACACTGACCAAAGATGGGTTATTTATTTTGTATATAATGAAAACATTGCAGATGTCTAAGTTCCATGTAGAATACTTAAGGAAATAATGGATTTCTACAATATTTACTGATAGTTACTACATCTTTACCCTGAACACCAGGTAACAGAGATCAGTAAATAATCAATTCAAAATTATTTACACTTTAGAATATGCTTTAATGTACAATCTTTTTGAATACAATAGAATATAATATGTAACAATTCCAAGAAAAAGAAATATAGCAAAGATGATTTGTTTAACTTGGTAATATATTGGGAATTGCATTTTTCTGTTATACTTTGGCTCCAGAGTTGGAACTGTCATTTGGAGATACTTATACAAAATTATAGACACAACTGAATTTTTATTATTTGTTTTCCTCCCTAGACACACCATTAATCATCCTGTGTTCTGCTTGGTATATCCTCTTGTACATCCTGTCTATTTGGAAGATTTAATTTTTGTCCTTTTCATTCATACAGATAAGAGAATTTTATGGTCAGAAGATTTCTTGAAATCTGTTTTATCCAAACTCCTGACATTGTAAATGAAACACAAAGTTTCAGGTGTGTTAGGAAGTCTGTGATTATCTGTTGCTTGCCTACCTGCTTTCCTTTGCCCATTATGATTCAACTGCTCTAGC